>NW_027116643.1:112132-122148 GCF_000696795.3 Halyomorpha halys | reverse complement strand
GGAAGAGTTAAAATAGTTTTTTATGATATTTGAATCTGCTCAACATGGCCTTGGTTCAACATACCGCCATCTTGGTTTTTTGTATCACGAAGTTATTATAAACAATGAAACTTGGTTAGCTTACTTTTTGGATAAACAAAACAAATGAATATTATAATGATACATAAAATAAAACATATCAAAACCCTTTATACATCAAAAATATACTATTTACTCAAAAAGAGCATATTACAATATATGCCATATATGCATGCCATCCTTCCTCTGGATGATCCCTATCCTCATCATAATGTTAATATCCATATGGTTGTGTATGATTCCCAAGGACCCAAGAATTATAATTTCTACCAGCTTAGGACCAGCATCCTGGATATTGACCGTGAGTTCCTCCATGCAGCTTCTAGTTGTGTTAGGTATAGTTCCATGAGCTCCAAACCAGCAGAGGCCTCTCACATTGAAAATTCTTTCTCCAAAGCTCTCACGGAACTTTTCCTTAAGGAAAGGGATGCATTTGATTTGCATTGTTAATTTCCTTCTTTTCCCTGTCCACTCAATTTGCCTGATCATGTTCATTACTTTTGTATCTCACAGTGGGGTCCAGATTGATTGCTGAATACCTTGTCTTAGGGAAAGCGACAATATCAGCATATCATGTGGATCCATCCATATCTATGCAGTAGACCTCATTGAAGCAGGCAAATTCTCTTTCTTTAAGGAGCTTCATTAACTTATACTTTACTCTGTGGTATCAGAATTATATGAGAAGGGAGTTGTTGAGGCTGGTGTTTCAGGCTCTCTGTTGCATTTTTATCTGTGGGATCCAACTTCTCTATCCTGTCCGCTGATATCTAGGACTCCACGGAGAGGTGCAGAATTCATATTCAATTTTAGAACATTGGACCATTCAGAACCCTTCTGTATTTGTTTCTCATATATAAACTTATTTGCTTTCGGCATCTCTTTGAAAAGGCGTATTCCAATATCCTGCCACCTGCAATTGCTCCATTCCTCTAATGCATTTTCACATAGCAGGAGGGGGAAGCATATCCTATTTTCTTTCAGGTGGAAAGTGAAGTTCAAAAGAGGTGAGTTTCCCAGATGTATGTTAAGGTAAATAAGAATTTCCTGATTTTATGTAATTATCTGAAAAAATGTTCATTTAATCGCAAATATGAACCGAATATAAAATTAGTTAAATGCTATTTTCAGTGATTGGGTTCATCAACAATGAAAATACTTTAAGCTGTTCTTGAGAAATTTGTGCAAAATTCAACAACTATTATGTTGACAGAGAAAGAAGGTGGTGGTTGATTCCTACTGTTCTCCTGCTATACCCATCTTGACCATTGAGGCCCCACCTTTTTGGCTTCACTTTTTCTGGTTACTTACCTTATCCATTATACTCCTTCCTTCAAGATCTGTGCTAATCTACTATTTTGTTTTATAGGGTTCAGATATCCCTATTGATTTTGTACCTGAAGATACATTCTACAAACTCAGTTCTCAAGAGGTAGGTGTTCTTTTGATAATCATTCTTTTGTGGTATAACACATTATATCTGATTTATTTATGAAAGTTAACTTATTTATAAAATATATAAATATTAGTAGAATACTGAAATCATCCTATGTGGTGGTGGAATTTATTTCAATTACAGAGGAAACAGGTTGAGAGAGGTCTTGTTGAGAATGCTCTTTATACTTACCAGAGGCGATTGAAAGACTTAGACCTTCGTTGTCACCTGAAAGAGTTTCTATCTACTCAGGCAGACAAGGTTTCTAGCAATCTTGGTCGCCGGGATCCTGAGTGGATAAACATCATTAGACAGGTAAATTGAAAGTAGCTTATATATTCATTTTCCTAATCAAAAAGGAAATTTCATAAAACTGTTGGAAATTCTTTCTTAACTTTTTTTCCTTTTTAATAGTATAATAGAAATTTTTATTTATATTTATATGTACAACTGTAACTGTTAAAGCCACTACAAATCAACAAAGTATTTTTGGATGAGGCTTAAAAGAAAAATAAAGTCGTTCAATTATAAATATTTACTTGGCAAGGCTAAAAATTGAAAACATATGAATGTTTTTATTAAAAACAGAACATTTTGAAGTCAAATAATGAAGTAAGCCTTTGAGATAATATAAGATTAATAACAAAAAGAATAAACAAATTACTGAAATAATAGATCAATTGTTATGGTGAAATTGATAAATATTAATGATAATATAATAAAATACTGAGTAATGGCTAATCTGACAGGTCAGAGGCAAGAAGAGAAGGTCCCAAGAAAGGATGTGGAACTCTGATAGGTCAGAAGAAGAAATTTCTGGTTGCAAAAGTAATATTGGCTATTGCTGTGATGTTATAGATACTATCATAACTTTCAAAAAAGGTTAAAAGTTGGTGGGCTCACGTTTATACTGATTTAAAATAATGTTATGAACAGTCAGATTCTATTCAGGCTAAATTACCACAGTAGTACTCATTAATGCTGATGATGACTGGTAGAGGACTCTACTAATCACAATTCATACAGTTTATCAAAATCAAAATGGCCCCATTCACATGGAATGCAGCCATGGTGAGGTTGTGAAATTTAATAAGAACTAATTAATAACAGCTGTTTCTAAAAAAACATAGATTGTCAGTCTGTTGCTAGGCTACACTGGCCAAACAAGCTCTTACTAACTGTAATCCTCCCACTTAAATATCATAACAAAAAGTATAAAATATATCTTCTAAAAGTTCTGAAAAAATAAATTAAATGCTAAAGATATTTTCAAAATAAGTACAAATGCAATTTTTAAACTGGTGTTGACAGTAACTTGATATTGTTCCTGAGGAAATTCGCTTTAAGAAATGTAGTTTGTCTTAACTAAATTCAGTTAAGATAAACTACATTTCTTAAAGTGAAGTTTATTTACATTGCTATGGTGCGAATGGAACTTAATTACCTTGAATAGTTCTTGAGTGATCATTTCCTATTTAACAAAAATATGAATTAAAAAACACAAAACTTAAATTTGTGTGAATTTGTATAAACTTTTTGATGTTCTTGAGATTTACTATCACCTCTCTAAACGTTGCCATCATTGATATCCTGTATAGGTACTCATAAAATGTACTCTATAAAAGAAATTGTGCTTTGTATTAATAAAACTAAACTTTATTTTTGCTTAATCTTTTAGTTATTTTTTCAAGTTTTACAGTATATATATGTTTGCATTATATATACAATTATTTTATTTTGATAAATTTTCATTATGATATCAACTTCCAGATGACCACATTGCTGAGACATCAAGATACTTTGAGGCAGACGCTCAGGTTCACACGTAATGGTAAGTCCTAAAGATTTCACTGCTTTGCAGTCAAGGATGTAAAGATATATTGTCTTGTATATCATTCTTCGTGGGATGGATTCTCTTGAAGAAAATGGATGCCGTTAGGCTGAGGATGTACTAATCGCACTTTTATGTGTTAATGAGCCTTATTGTGGGTTAACAGAGATTTCTGTATTTTATAAGTACATTGCTGTATGATAGTGTTTAAGAGCTATTGTTTCACTGAGCAGGTATGATGTCTGTTTTTATTAAAGAAATCTCATCTTTAAAGAAAGATTTAGATAAATACTTAGAATAATGCTATTTTATATATTTTTTTATTAGTTGAATTTTTTATCGTCAATCCAATATTAAGATTAGTAAAATTTATAAAATGAATTTTAATACATTATCCTATAACTTCAAATTTGTAGAATTTCTGATAAAATGCACCCTGGGACAAATAAATGTGCTACTCCCTATTATTTGTTGTGGTTCTGTATTAACAATAAATTAAATTAGTCTTTTATTACATGAAAAAGAGATTATCATTTGTGGCAATTACTTTCAAAACTGTCTCAATCAATTTTCAAAAATTTAACAGGAAAGACCAAAAACGTATAATTTAAAATTATTCTATCTATGGTTAATATAAAGATGGCCTAGAATGAAAACTTCATCTCTCACAAAAAAAATTTAAAAAACTTAGTTTTATTATTACTTTAAAACTTAAATATTATGGCTACTGAGAAAGATGCAAAGTTTGATTCGTCATTGATAGAGCACAGCATGAGTAAGATTTTTATTTTTCGACACTCTAGTATTATTTATATTTTTCTGAGTAGCCATAATATTTAAGTTTTATGAAAATGTAATTTTTTTTTTTTTAGATGAGGTTTTCATTCTAGGCCATGGATATCCACTTCTTATAGTATACATTTTTTTTTAAAAGGTATTCAATTATTTTATATATATTTAGATTTGTTTGAGACAGGTTGTATTTATTAATTATAATAATAAAGATTCATTTAGCCTCAACATTCATTATTAATTTATTTTAAATCTACTACATTGTAGCCATGGCCATTATCAGGGACAAACTATTTATTAATAGCTTGAATAACAGTCTTATTATTGACAATTTTAAATTCATTATTAACTCTAAATTAGTATTTTTTAATGTTCAATTTCACAGCCTGACAATAATCACTGAAAAAAAGTTGCAGGCTATTCTGTTTATGTCTTATAATCAATCAATCTATAGAAGACAAATTAATAAGGGACTTCATATTTATTATTAATTAACTTGCATGATTTTATATTTAATTATCTATATTTGTCAACTATTTTGTTGTACTACTGCGAAACTAATTTATCATCATATCATATAACTTAACCTCACATCAGGTTCAACATATTATAATTATATTTCAAGCTCCATTTTGATCTCTTTTCTTTTTTATTTTGTTATTAAAATTTATATTAAACTTTATTATATACACTTATCTAAAACTCAACCATATTATTCGCAAATATATTGTACTCATAGTGTTGGTTTAAATTTTAGTCTCTGGTTTAAAACTAACTGTACAATTAACACTTTCTGGTATCTAAACAGTTCTAGAATTTTCCTTTTGGAATTATTATTATTTTCTTTGTGTAAAATCATTGTATTGTCAAAATGACTTATTCAGTTATTTTTAAAATTTTTATTTTCTATTGTCTAATAGATGTTAAAATTAATATGTTCAATACAAAGTTAACTTATCTATATGAGATGCCCCGTTATTTTTATTTTTTATAACATTCCAAAAGTGGATATATTGGCTTTTGATAGAAATCTTCTCAGTTGTGCTATGAGCTACTACGAGTTTGAAACAATTTTTTAGCTGAATTAGGATGCTTTTGGCGAATATTGTTTAACCAGGTCATGTAGTGCATTGAGAATATGTAAGAATTAGAATAACATATTATTTTTAAATTTTGTAAGAAGTCAATTTAAATCAATGGCAATATAATCTCTTGATTAATAATGTCTTGATTCTCATCTTCAGAATTTCCAAAATATATGATTGATTTAAATTGACTTCCTATACATTTGAAAAACAAGATTAATTAAAGAAATATATAATACTGGCAAATACAATATGAAAATAATTAGCCAATAAGAAATCCTATATTTTCATATTTTAGAAATTCTGAAGATAAAAACGATCTCCAAAACATTAAATGAAATTAACTAATGTATTCTTTTAATACATTAAGATATTACTAATTAGAAGACCATATTGCGATTGATTTTAGAATATTTAAGAATAACAAAATTTTTTCTAAAAAGTAGGTAGAGCTGGTTTTGAAATTAATCTCACATCAAACCATGAATTTAATTAAATTATAAAAAAGCAGCATTGATTATATAATTTGAAATCAATGATGCTTTTTTATAATTTAATTAAATTCATTAACATGAATTTAATTAAATTATTATAATAAAAATTAAATTAAAGAAAAGAAACAGAGAATTTAATTTTGTGGGTGTTGACAATCACTCCACTCTAACAACTCCACATCAAATGAAACCTGGATCAATTTTCTGTGTAAAATCCTATATGAATTTTTTTAATGATGCCGAGTTGTTAGAATAACAACAGTTCCAATTTTCTTTTTTATTATTAATGGTGTTTAAAAATATAAATATTAATTAAAAGGAAGTAAACATTTTTAGAGGATTTATAATTTCTAAAATGCTTAAAATTTCTGCTTTTTTTTATATATACTTTCGGTGGTTAAGTTTGCATCGTAGAGCTACTTTCAATATAATTTTCAAGAGTTATATTAATCTGTATATTTAAATATTTGTTGGCTGTAAATATAAAATAACTGTTCATATGTTACACCTGAGCATGAATCATTATCTGTCGATAAAAATGGAAGTATCGAGTGGAGTTATCGTCATTGGGCACTTTTAAAATCAATGAAGCATTAGCAACAATATTTCTGATATATAACTGAGAGATATTTTCCATCAGAGCTTTCCTTAATTAGTGATTCCAATCAAGGTTGTTTTTATTTATATTAATAACTAAAAGTGATTCCAATGAGGTTGTATTTTTATTCTTCCTGTTCATCCTATAGGTTTTAAAATCTTAAAAAGAAGTCTTCACTTTTTACTCATTTAATAAAGGTTGGCTTTTGTTTGTGATGGTTTTTTTTTTTTAATATCTCTCAGGTTATTAGTAATGGTTCTTGTAGAATTTTATTGTTCTATTATTGTTGTCAGTCTCTTCTGATAAATAATGAATTGTTTTATTTTATTTCTTGTAAGTTTTAACAGTTTCTAGAAATTATATATTTGGAGTTGTTCTGAAACTATATTTAAAAGACAATAATAAAGAAAAGATAAGTCAAACTATTCCTTCCTCATATTGAGTTTTATTTATAAAACCAGAATTATTAATATGGCTGTTGTTATTTGCATAAATGTACCTATAGATAACGGCTTTGTTGTAGTTTAAACTCTTATTTTTTAACACTAATATATGAAATGCATATCGTTTGATCGTGACTGATTACGGTTGATATTTCTTGTTGCCTAGATCTGATTTATCTTGTGATCTTTGAAATAGGTTTACCTAGGTCAGATCTAAACTGTCAAATATATTTACTCTACAAAAAAGTATTTTTTAATTAGAAACATCTATTGAACGAGGAATCTTCATGGAATCTTAATACAGGAGCTATTTATTATAATTACATTATTGAAAATTAATGAATTAATAAATTAATCAATTATTTTTGTACTAAATTTTAAGCTATAAAAAAGAATCTTATTTTTATTCTTTTTTTGAACCTTTTTAGCTTATGAAAATTTAAAATGTTATTATTCTCTAATGATAACCTTTATTTTATGATTATTTAGTAATTGAATTTTCTATTGCTGGAATACTTCTGACCTAATATACATTAGTTTTCCTAATATATTCAAATTTCTCACCTCGAAATGTACTTGGAAAATTTAAAAATTCTCATCTTAACCCTTAGGTTAATTGGTCTTAATCCATCATAGAATTATTAACTGATAAAGGAAAACAACTGATTTTCAATTTTGTAATTGCTTTACACATTAGATACACCAATTAATCATTTGGCAAATTTATTTATAAACCCTACTCTTAGTTATGTGCAATTTAAGTCAAATAAAGTTAAACTCAGGATATTAAATATCTTTTGATATAGCATATTGATGCAACCAATCAATTTTCACTTTATCTGTTGAACCAGAATTTAATTGAACTGTAATAAACTATGATAACTTGAAACTATTCACTACTGAAATTTTTTTGTTATTAAATTAAATTTTCAAATTTTGCTAACCTACAACAATCTTTGAACTATTATTATGGAAATAAAGGTATACAATGTATTTTACTGCATAAAATAAATGTAACCAATTTATTGGTAGGTTACATGTCAGATTGGTTAACTGAAAAGGATTTATCATTTGTTTAATAAAATATTTTAACCCCCTGTACTAGTAGTGCTATTCTATCCAGATACTACCAACCTTTTCTATTAATACATCATGGTGAGAGGTTCAAGATTTATTCAGTGGGTCTGCCAAAAAATAAAAGTCTGCCCCCCATTTGAACCTATACTATAATCAGTTCTTAGATGTCATGATTAATTAAATTGATGTATCTTTAGTTAAAACATTAGATGACATCCTGAACAGTTTTTTTTTCCTGATTTCTATAAGAAAATTTTAAGTATGAATTCACTATTTTTTAAAATCAAAATATAAAAGTTAGTCAAAGACAGAAAAATGGACAATTTTATATAGAATATTTAATCAAAGTCCATACGATACCAGTAATATTGCATTGTTTTATTAAAAATCACTGTATTTAATTATTTTAGTTGTAGTAACTTATATGCCATGAAATTATATTTATCAATATTTAATACTACATCACATATTACTTTTTATTATTGTAGGAAGATTACAAAAATTAATTGTAATAATGCCATAAACTGAAACGCTTAAATTGAATGGTCCAAATATTCCACAAATCACATTAGCAGTATAGATATATAATGCCAAGGATTAAGAAATTTTATTCATAAAATTTCTTGACTTTCAGGTTTGTTCGTTGGGTAACTTGAGTGTGATAAAGTGTTTTAAAATGGGGTAGTATTTTGTCATTGTAGTGAAATGTATAATTTTTATACTGCACCTACAATAAATATATTGGTATTTAAATGAGATTATTCATGAATCTATAATATGTTTGATTTTTAATGTTGAAGTTTATGTCTTATGTAATATAAATGACAATGGGAGAGGGGCTAAAGACCTTTATGATATTTTATTAGGATAAATAACAACTGATATACTTAAGCATGGGAACTAATTCAAATACTTTTACGAGTAATTTTAACCTTGAACTGGGGAAGTGAGAATTTCTAACATTCTTAGGGAGGTAGGGTTTCAAGAAACCCCAATTTTTCAAATTATTTAAGCCAACATTTATAATTTTTATTATCTTTTGTAAAAGCTAAGGGATGTAGGAACATGAACTTTATAGGGATTTATGAAAAAAGAAATATTTGTTATGAAAAAAAAATGCGTTTATAAAGAGTACAAAAACATTCCAAATTTTTAAAAATTTGAAATCGCTGTTTGATGTATACAAAATAAAAACTTTCACTACTTTTTTTAAAGCCTACACATTGGAATTTGAAATTGAAAAAGGAAATAATTTAGCTTCTAAAGTCGTAGAAAATAACTAGCAGTCAATCAAGAATTCCTTGCAAAACATTTCAGAACAAGGTTCACATACTGCTTTTACATTACCTTGTTTTCATATCATTTGTCAGTTCATATGTTGACATATGTCAACACTCATATGTTCTAGAGTATGAATGATTGGTATCTTTTTTATTATTTAGGCAGCTTACAATTTCCTCTGGAACCTTCTAAGCAGTTTGTTTGGCCTCCCTGACTTTAGTGCTATCACCTAATAGACCTATTGGTTTGACATTTTGCCTATCATATGATGCCAGGAACCCTAGTTAATAAAATTAAACCATGCTAATGCCATAGAATTTTGTAAAGAAAATTCAAAGAAATGAATGAAATGAGGTTTAAAAAAAAAAAAAACTCCAAGAAATATTGGATTTCCCAAACCCCAATTGGTTTAAATAAAACTTACCATGCAAGTGTTCAGAATCAACTGATTTGTGATCTTAAGAATATATCATATTTTGAAAATTCTAGTTCAAACTTTATTAATTTTGACCTTGATTGGACAGTATTTGTTCAAAGTCAACTGGTATGAATGTTTATCATGTATCACCCCTGTATACACCCTATACCTGCCATGTATCACCCCACTTCTCCTGTTAAAGTTTAATGTTACCAAAAATACATGAGTAAAAAGTACATACAAAACATAATGCTACCCCCTCATTTTGCTTGTCTCTTGTTTATCAAATCCATCAAGTATCAATTTGAAATATCCTAATTTGTTCTTAAGATCAGTAATTGTTACACCAAATATTAACAAGTTATTTCTTTTATAGAGGGCTGAGATCCAAAAATATAAAATATTTCTTGAATTAAGATTAGCCTATCAATTATGGCATAAATTCATGCAATATAAGAAATTTAGTGATCAAAGCATTGTTCTT
>NW_027116643.1:103043-111527 GCF_000696795.3 Halyomorpha halys | reverse complement strand
TTTTATTTTGCTTAATCTAGCTTTATTAAAAGCTTTTCCTTTTGAATTGAATGTTTCAATATATAATTGTTACTTGTAGATACATGCATGTAAATAATGTTACTATGCATTGCCTGTAATATTTTTATTTATTTGTTCATTATGTCATTGTTGCATAAATACCTTGATGTATGTATACTCACTTGTTGTTTGAAAAATTATTAATTCTCCAAGAAGCTTTAAATGTATTTCTACTGTTTTATCTCTAAATATGTGTAATTAATTTAATGTTGTGCAGTTATTGAAGTATGTATATAGGATTACTTTCAATCTAGTGTTCTATATTTAAATATGAGTGGTAGGTTTGTTGGTTTCTGCCTTAAATGTATACTTAAGTTTCAATATACTTGTACAATATAGATAATTTCTTTAATGCCTGTTCATTAAAAAAATATTCATGTATCTTCAATTTTTTTTTCTTGGTATTTGTGAAATATTTGTTAGTTTTTAAAGTTTTGAGTATTTTTATTGTATATAAAATGAGTGATCCCAGTTATTTGAGCTAGTTGGAATGAAATTACAAAGAAAAATTATAGCCCTCTTGAACACTCCTCAATTGTTGTTTAGTATTAAAATAGTGTAAACTGAAAGTAGAATTATAGTTCTAATGTTTTTAGTTTTTAGACAGATTTTCTGATGTGTTGAGTTATGTGACACAAATCACATACAGCCGACTCGTGATAATTCTAAATTTAAGGGACCAGAGGGATTGTGCAAGGAGGTGATTTGGTCAGAATCATGCTCGACTGCCAGATTTTTACCCAATTAAGGGTACCCACTTCAAGAGGTTGGGTAGACCCTGAAGGGCTCCAGAACCCACAGGGCTAACTCAGGGCTACAGTGAAACAAAAAATAATTATCTGACACAGCCGGATTCTAACCCAGATCCTTGTGTTGTTAGCACAGTGCCTTACCATTGAACTACTCACTCCCACAAATAATATATTGAAAACCCTACAGTTAAGCGCTAATTTTGAAAAAAAAAAAAAAAAAAAGTTAGATTTTCTTTTGAGTGGTTGGCTTCCACCTAGACCACTTCCACTATTCATTGAACTTTCTATGTTGATGAGGGCTGTGAAGAAATTGTAACTTTTATCCGTCCTTGGGACATAGGATATAGAGAGATGATTTTTAAAGTCCCTATTCTGAGTCTAACTGAATAGGATTTATTGATTTTTGAGTTTGTTCTGCATTTTCTGTTTTCTCACACTTTCTGAAGCAGTTAAGCAGTGAAACCGGGGAAACTTGTTCTTTCTAGATTTTTTTTTAGTTTCAAAAACCAAAAAAATATGATTTGCTTTAACTGAATATGAAACCAAACTGCAAACTCAATTATCTCATTCAGTATGTAAACCAATGACTGGACTATGTATGTTTAATGGTAGACTTATAATTAAAAGTGTAGTCGAGCAAGATGTCGTTGCTACAACTTGAAAATAACAAACGGTCTAAAACAAATGGATTTTTCAATTTATTGATTGTTTTTCAAGAGCCCGGGAATAACTTTAAATTATCGAGAGCTAGGTGTAATTGGTTTTATTTATTAGGATAACTTTCTGGTATTATTTTTTTATAAATACTAATTTTACTCTTATGCCTTGCTATCAATAATAAAAATACAAATTTTTGGTACGTGTCATACGTATTAGTCCTGAAATAAATTATGGTAGTTAAAAAATAGGTTTGTGAACATCAGAATTATTGTTATTCTTTGAATAACAATAATTCTGTAAATATGTATTTTTTGGTAATTAATTGTTAATTTTTTTTATTTTAATCAATTTAATTGAAAATTATAATTATTACATTTGTTTTATTTAATTAATTAATTGGAATATTTTATAAATTAAATATTTTGGGTAATTATTATAAGATGTTATGACAGTTATAAAATTGCTTACCACAGTTTTCAAAGATATAATTCCTCTACTACTATAGTACTTCCTACCCTCTACACCGCTTCATTTATTTTATATTATTTACATAACACTTAATATTTCAATTAAGATTTATTATTCTAACTGGCTCATTTAATAAAGGGTTCATCTACAATAAGCTCAATTGAATATTTTTAGGCCTATTTCATCAATGAAAGTAAAACATACATTTATCCATAAATCAAAACATGGCAATCAAGCTAAGCATTTACTGTTGTTTTGGGTCAGTCTGTATGAGTATTTTACTTATTTCAAATTAATTTTATTTCATTGTATCCTTTTGTGAAAAAACTAATTAATACACATTTAGTTTATTTAGATTATCTATCATTTCAGGTGAATTAAAAAAAAAAAATTGAACACTTCTGTTTCTGATTTCAATGTCACTTAGCCATCATATGTTTTGATTTTATTTTGGTTTGTCTTTGTCAAATCAAAATCATGACAATCAGCAACGAATTTTCAGGAAAACCAAGTATTATTGTGATAATCTCATGCACATAATTATTGTACCATGTCTTGCCCATTTAGTGTTTCACTTTTAAAATGCTCATAAATTTAGAATTTTTAAAAAGAAATATATATGTGAATTGTATTATATAAAATAAAAATGGTGAGAAACACTACAAATCTTAGTTATTTGTTGATTAATGTTATGTGTAATTAGTTTTTTTTTGATTTTTAATAAATGTTAAAATATATTTGTTAGTTTAAAGGCACATTCTTTAAAGATCTGTTCATGAAATAATAACCTATTATCAAGCTTTCCCTATCAGCTCTGGTACATAATGTCAGTTTGATAAAAATGATTTAGAGCAGAGACCGAAACAATTTTCAACTTTCCCTATAAGTTTATTTTTAATGGTTTAACTTAAACTTTTTTTTAATTGCAAAATAACTGTAATTTTTAAAACTTTTTTCAATTGTAATTATTTCTTTAATGTTTTTCATATAAAAGTTGTAGCTTTTATTTTATTAATAATGTATCTATTAATTTTTTAATTATTATTATTAAATCTATTAATAATGTACAATGGTAAGTTGTAGATAGAGTTCAAAATGTACAAAGTCAGCAACATGGAAATATTATTGAACCAGGAAACTATCCTTTATCAATTACTTGACTAAAAAATAATTTTTTTATTTCTTTGAAATCTAGTGTTTTAGATTTTTTCCAGATGCTAAAAGCGAACTATTTAACCACAAACTAACAGACATCACAGAGGCCACTACTTCTTTCTGAACTGGGTCCCCCATCTCAGAACCCATACTACTTGTCCTATCTCAGTTCTTTTAGATTTCTGTTGATCTGAACTCAACAGTATTTTGTATTCATCAACAATTAGTTAACAGATAACAAAACCAATACACCTATTTATAGAATTCATTAAGAAGTAATATTGACAATATATAATAAATCTAGAAATTTATTAATATGGAGGCACTAAAATAAATTCCTGAAAAACAATTGGTTAAAAATATATAAATATGATAAAAAGAAATTAAGACATATATATGGAATATATTGTAATATTCCAGATTTATTAAAATAATTAAAAGTAAATTTAATAGTTGTTATTATATTCTGAGATCTGAGATACAGTTTTGTAGATGACAAGGTTTAAATGAAAAGATTAAATATTAAGTAGATATAAGAATTTCATTTTAAATCTAATCCATCAGCGATCCAAACAAAGAGTAATTTCTTGTATGACTGGTGATTCTTGATGTCTCCTTTCTCAATCTCTACCACTGGTAGTAGAATTAGTTTTCCAATCGCAAAAATACCCTCGACCCAACATCTTTGGGCCAGCTTCTAGCTTTGTCAAATTAATTTAGTTATCCATCACGACCTCAATGTTTCATATGTCGCCGATTTGGACAGAACCAGAAACTTCTTTCCATTATAAACTTCCTAACCACTCAAACCCATTGTATCTACCTCCCTTCTCCTTCATTACCTGATAATCTTCCTAGCCCTCTGAAAAGATGGCCTCGACATTTTCTCCACTAGAAATGTTAAAGGAGTTCTTTCAATGAGAAGATTCTCAACATAATTCTTTCTTGAAGATTCTTGTATCACGTAATTGTATGGCTAACATCAAATTTACTAGTTATTATTATTTATTTTAAATATCAATAAAGGAATTAAAAATAAAATAAAAATTTAAAATGATGCCCGGTTGAAGTGACATTTGTTACTCCAAACTAATTGATGAAATATGCTCTCCTTCTGAGAATCTACCCATATAATAAATAGGGATATTTTCTAAATATTTAAAAAGTGTCAACTTAGTTTGTCACTTCAACACAATATGAGCTTGTAATTGCCAGTTATTACCCAAACGAAGTCATTCAAAAGCATTTCGTACATCTAGAAATTCAGCTCAAAATTTTATTGATCACAGGTCTTAATGGTTCAACTTGCAATGTCCATAAGTACAGTCAGCTCAGCAAGATGAAAAATTTTCAGGGCGTAGCTCAGAAAGCATACATTTTTCTCAGATTCATCTCTCTCTGAAGAATAAGAAAAAAATATTACTGCTTCCATTAAATGATTTTTGTTCACAAAAATTATAAAAAACCTTATGAAATAGGCTGAATCTTTGGATGAAGCTAAATATTAAATACCATTTTTCAAAATAATGAAAAAATGTTTTTTTTTTTTAAAATGAAATCTTTTTTTCTCCTGATATCACTTGTACATGTAATCATTCATAATATCTCTGCATTTTATCCTGATCCTGTGTTATTGAAACCGTTTAAAAAGCTAAATGTCTGCTCTATTAACCTAAATTAACACCATTTAGACTTAATGCCCTAATAAGAGTGAAATATTGGTTTCAAATAAAGAAAAGCTTTTCAAACATTTTATTTTCTTCCTCTAGTTCTAATTTGTTCAGTTAGGTCCAATTTATACCATTTGTTGTTGTTTATAGAGTCTCAAACCACCCCGTTACCTCAAACCACCATCCAGTTACAATTTCCGAAAACTGGTAATGATAGTGAGCAGACACGCCAGATATTTTAATGTCTCTGTGTTTGTCTCTATCTCTCCGTATTCGTCAGCAGAAGTTTGGATCCTACTCGCCATCTTTTCTTCCTTTTCCTTCTTGGGACATGTTGGACACGCTGAATTATTCTCCACAGCGACGCAATCTGGCCAGAAACGATAACATGTCTGCATATGCCAGTTTTCTTTGGAAACTTGAAAGCCCGGGAAGAAGTTATAGTTATGTACATCAGCAGCTTCCTGGACTTTTATTGTTCGAATTACATAGCATCTCAGGCAAGGTTCTAAAACCTAAAACAATATAAAAAAGGGTATATCTTAATATGATTTAATTATTTAATAACATATTGAATTAAATTTTTATTCCTCATAAATAATTAAATAGTTATTCCTAATACTAAATACATAATTAAATAGTTATTCCTAAAGCTATATAAATAATTAAATAGTTATTACCAAAACAATATAGAAAAGTGTACGTCTAAGTATGATTTAGTATTAAACTACTAAAAAAACTCGTCATGGGATGTAATTTCTATTACATTAAGTCTTGACAAATTCATATGTATTGTTCTTTACATCACATGCCTTGAAAAAGGAGATTAATCAAATAGTTCAAAATTAAAATTTTATTTCATTACAATACTTTTCCCTTCTAGTAACGGCAGAATTTTTTTTTTAAATGAAGGCCGTAAATAAAGATAGATTTTAATAAAATATTCTAATAATTTGAAAGCAGAATAACTTGGAACTGCTCCCCAGAGGAACGCCTATTAGGCACAAAAAAGTAGCTGCATACATTGAGAATTTTAAAAATTACAAAAGTAATACATATAAATAAATAAACTGTAACGGTATAAATTGTTACAGTGGATTGATTTCGGTTATACCTGGAAAATATTCCTATATTCAGGTTTTAGAAAGGGTAGGGAATGCGTTGATCAAATTTTCTCACTGGCAGCCCTAGTAAGTGGGAATCTTCATGAAAAAGGAAGTTAACTTTATGCTACATTTGTCGATTTAAAGAAAGCATTCGACTCTATAAATCAGGAGCTTCTATGGCAAAATATGTATGATTTGGGGACTAGTGGGGAAATAATAAGAATTAAAAAAAAAACTATATGACAATGCCTCAATGTGTATTAAAATTGGTTATGAACTATCAGATGAAATTAATATAAATTCTGGTCTATTGCAGGGAGATAGTTTGAGTCCAATTCTTTTCATTTGTTTTATAGCATTTGTTTAATTTTTTTCGAAAATGACAGTAACATAGGAATCCCAACCGATAGTTCAAACGAGGTGACAATGTTGCTGTTAGCGGATGATATCTTGGTGCTTAGCACTTCGTGGCATAGTGCCCGTAAAAATATCAAATTATTAGAAAGTTACTGCAGCCAAAACTCTTTCATACTAAACACGGTGAAGTCAAAAACTCGTCTTTTATTAATCACCACAGATGAAAAAAAAAAAACAGGCTAAATTTTTTAAGTATTTATATTTCTGGCCCAAATGTACTCCAAATTATATCGTTCGCTTAGAATCTGGACGAACCCTTTTAAAAGTTAAAATATTGAAGAAAACTATTAATTTTTGTATTAAACTTCTTTCAATGCCTGAAAACCGACTGCCAGGTAAATGTCTTGTCAGACTCATTAATTTAGACACAAATGAGAGAATCGCAGGTTTAAAAAAAAAAAATAGGTTCAAATAATCATATTGAAGACGACCTTTTTAAAGAGCTTAAACCAAGTTATTTACTTACTAATAAATATATAATTATCGAAAAAGAGAAAAGAATCATCTCTACTCTGTAGACACCGATAGAGGTCTCAACTCTAAATACAACCCACCTTACAGAACTATTTGTAGCTTTAACAGCCCATGGTCAAGGCTTGAAATGTTAATTCATTTTATTTTTAAATTATATTAAGATGTACACTTTTTTAAGTTGTATTAGGAATATCAATTTAATTACCTATATAGTATTAGGAATAACTATTTAATTATTTATTAGGAATACAAATTTAATTCGCTATGTCACTATTAAACTACTAAATCATACTTAGACGTACACTTTTCTATATTGTTTTGCTAATAACTATTTAGTTATTTATGAGGAATAAAAATTGAATTCAATATGTTATTAATAATTTTAATTAAATCAAGTTAAGATATACACTTTTTTATATTGTTTTAGGTTTTAGAAATAATTATTTACTAGGGAAAAAAAATTGAATTCGTTGTATTATTAAATTATATTAAGATGAAATAAAAGAAAACATTTATCATAAAAAATATATTTAAAAAACTTTTGACTCTTCGGACACCATTTTGAGCTAGCCGTACGGAATTCTATAGTTTAACTATTTTTTTATTTCTATTTCTCTATCTATTCAGAATAACATGTTTATACGATCAGAATAAACTGTTTTAATTTTCTTTAATAATTTAAGGAATAAAATGAGGTTGAAACATTTGTGTTCATTTAAATCATATTCACCTTGAAATTAATTTTTGTGCCAATAAGAAATATTCCTGGAGTTGGTCGGCGCCAAGTATAAATATGCCAGACCTGCCAGTATGTCATAAATACAGCAACGGTTAGTTAAATTTATTGGTACCTTACCCTATCCAGGTAATAGTGAATATTACCTGTCGCAAATTTTCAGAGGTCTTTGTCGGCAAACCCCTTAAATATTAAGGTAGCGGACCAGGACACTTAACATTACATTGTTACAAATATTGCATTTTTAGTTTTAATTTTTTTGTTTAATCTTATTTTAATTTTATTTTTAAACCTTAGATCTTACTAAGAAGGGGTGCTAAACAAGTCCAATGATGATTTTAAAATGGTATTTAATATTTTAATTTTCAAAAAAAACGATGTATTGTGTAAAATTTGACGTGAAATATTATCCTAGTATTATACAGTCTTTTGGAGAATCTATCTATTGATAGAATTCCAATAAATATAAAGATGAAAGAGAATTAATTTATTCAAAATAAAAAAAATTGTAAGCAGGTTTTACTTACTTAGTTGAATGGTTGATTGGTCTTTATCAACTACGTTTTCTCTTTTTATGTGGTTTAAACAATCTTGTTTTTGTTGAAACAACTTACCATTATAGTCGGTAATAGTTAGTTTTAAAATTTTCTTGTTGGTCAAACTGGAAATTTTGGAAAAATCTGAAGTGGAAATTTCAGATTTACTCAAAAGTCCAATGATGATTTATTTTAAAATAGTATTCAATATTTTAATTTTCAAAATGTTAAATAAATATAATTAAAAATTTCTAGTAGAAATATATAAATTTTAAATAACAATTTCCTTCTTGACTACCAATGATGGTTAAGCATTGTATTGATGCAATAAAGGAAAAAATTCATACGCCCCCAAATCGAACATTTTACTGGCCTTATACATTTTAGATATTAATGAACTAATTTGCTTCAGCGCCTATGCTTGCTTCTGTAGCTTAATTTGTGTTGAGG
>NW_027116643.1:69806-102993 GCF_000696795.3 Halyomorpha halys | reverse complement strand
CACTTCGTGGCATAGTGCCCGTAAAAATATCAAATTATTAGAAAGTTACTGCAGCCAAAACTCTTTCATACTAAACACGGTGAAGTCAAAAACTCGTCTTTTATTAATCACCACAGATGAAAAAAAAAAAACAGGCTAAATTTTTTAAGTATTTATATTTCTGGCCCAAATGTACTCCAAATTATATCGTTCGCTTAGAATCTGGACGAACCCTTTTAAAAGTTAAAATATTGAAGAAAACTATTAATTTTTGTATTAAACTTCTTTCAATGCCTGAAAACCGACTGCCAGGTAAATGTCTTGTCAGACTCATTAATTTAGACACAAATGAGAGAATCGCAGGTTTAAAAAAAAAAAATAGGTTCAAATAATCATATTGAAGACGACCTTTTTAAAGAGCTTAAACCAAGTTATTTACTTACTAATAAATATATAATTATCGAAAAAGAGAAAAGAATCATCTCTACTCTGTAGACACCGATAGAGGTCTCAACTCTAAATACAACCCACCTTACAGAACTATTTGTAGCTTTAACAGCCCATGGTCAAGGCTTGAAATGTTAATTCATTTTATTTTTAAATTATATTAAGATGTACACTTTTTTAAGTTGTATTAGGAATATCAATTTAATTACCTATATAGTATTAGGAATAACTATTTAATTATTTATTAGGAATACAAATTTAATTCGCTATGTCACTATTAAACTACTAAATCATACTTAGACGTACACTTTTCTATATTGTTTTGCTAATAACTATTTAGTTATTTATGAGGAATAAAAATTGAATTCAATATGTTATTAATAATTTTAATTAAATCAAGTTAAGATATACACTTTTTTATATTGTTTTAGGTTTTAGAAATAATTATTTACTAGGGAAAAAAAATTGAATTCGTTGTATTATTAAATTATATTAAGATGAAATAAAAGAAAACATTTATCATAAAAAATATATTTAAAAAACTTTTGACTCTTCGGACACCATTTTGAGCTAGCCGTACGGAATTCTATAGTTTAACTATTTTTTTATTTCTATTTCTCTATCTATTCAGAATAACATGTTTATACGATCAGAATAAACTGTTTTAATTTTCTTTAATAATTTAAGGAATAAAATGAGGTTGAAACATTTGTGTTCATTTAAATCATATTCACCTTGAAATTAATTTTTGTGCCAATAAGAAATATTCCTGGAGTTGGTCGGCGCCAAGTATAAATATGCCAGACCTGCCAGTATGTCATAAATACAGCAACGGTTAGTTAAATTTATTGGTACCTTACCCTATCCAGGTAATAGTGAATATTACCTGTCGCAAATTTTCAGAGGTCTTTGTCGGCAAACCCCTTAAATATTAAGGTAGCGGACCAGGACACTTAACATTACATTGTTACAAATATTGCATTTTTAGTTTTAATTTTTTTGTTTAATCTTATTTTAATTTTATTTTTAAACCTTAGATCTTACTAAGAAGGGGTGCTAAACAAGTCCAATGATGATTTTAAAATGGTATTTAATATTTTAATTTTCAAAAAAAACGATGTATTGTGTAAAATTTGACGTGAAATATTATCCTAGTATTATACAGTCTTTTGGAGAATCTATCTATTGATAGAATTCCAATAAATATAAAGATGAAAGAGAATTAATTTATTCAAAATAAAAAAAATTGTAAGCAGGTTTTACTTACTTAGTTGAATGGTTGATTGGTCTTTATCAACTACGTTTTCTCTTTTTATGTGGTTTAAACAATCTTGTTTTTGTTGAAACAACTTACCATTATAGTCGGTAATAGTTAGTTTTAAAATTTTCTTGTTGGTCAAACTGGAAATTTCGGAAAAATCTGAAGTGGAAATTTCAGATTTACTCAAAAGTCCAATGATGATTTATTTTAAAATAGTATTCAATATTTTAATTTTCAAAATGTTAAATAAATATAATTAAAAATTTCTAGTAGAAATATATAAATTTTAAATAACAATTTCCTTCTTGACTACCAATGATGGTTAAGCATTGTATTGATGCAATAAAGGAAAAAATTCATACGCCCCCAAATCGAACATTTTACTGGCCTTATACATTTTAGATATTAATGAACTAATTTGCTTCAGCGCCTATGCTTGCTTCTGTAGCTTAATTTGTGTTGAGGTAATATGATCGACCCCTTGTCGGATTGTAGTGAATTTTTTAGGGATTGATTCCAAGTTGGTCCGATATTAGTTTTATCACATTCCGCCTCTTACATTCCCTTATTTTATATTGTTTTACTAGTCCTAGAGAATAGTAAATTGGTGTAAAGATTTTAATTTTTTTATTCTTATCCATATAATTCATTCCCAATTTGGCGATTATAGACATTTTGGTAATTAGTTTCCATCATTAAAAACTTAAAAGAGTTTCAAAATTCAGAAAGAAAAACCAATTAGCATTTTTGTTCAGAGGCTAAAGGAATGAATGACCTAGGGAATGATTTAGTTGTTAGATAAATTTCAACTCTCATTTCATCTCTGATTAATAATAAAATATCCACTATATTGATTGTAAGCGATTTTATTTCATTGTTTTAATTCGTTTATAGACTTATTTAGGAATAATATTAGAGACAATACAAGAGATTAATATATTTTTAAAGTATCTTATAGTTCTTGTAATAAACTTAAGTTAACAATATAAGATCTTTTTTAAAATCCGTAATGGAATAGCTACCAAAGGTACACCTTTGGTAGTGGGGGTAAAACGTATTTAAGCTCGCAGGTACCAAATTTGTTACCAGTAAGTGATGGATCTTGTAAGAGTCCCTTCCAACCAGCCGGACATGGCCTATGCTTGGACTTCCACCAATACCAAGACGCTTTCGGGGTTCCTCCCATCTTTGAGCGGCAGACTATTCGATCAAAGTGAAGTAGATAGTTATAACTTCTTCCCGGGCTTTCAATTTTCCAAAGAAAACTGGCATATGCAGACATGTAATCGTTTCCGGCCAGATTGCGTCGCTGTGAAGAATAATTCAGCGTGTCCTACATGTCCCAAGAAGGAAAAGATGGAGAGTAGGATCGAAACTTCTCCCGACGAATACGCAGAGATAGAGGCAAGTATTGAGGACGATATCTTCAAACCCTCGGTAGAATGCATGTCATGCGGTAGAATTTTTCGCGACTCGTACGTAGAAAAAATGACGCCCTATGACGTATTCAATTATGCGTGCCTAAGATGCTATGTGATTCGAACAATAAAAGTCCAGGAAGCTGCTGATGTACATAGCTATAACTTCTTCCCGGGCTTTCAATTTTCAAAAGAAAACTGGCATATGCAGACATGTAATCGTTTCCGGCCAGATTGCGTCGCTGTGGAGAATAATTCAGCGTGTCCAACATGTCCCAAGAAGGAAAAGGAAGAAAATATGGAGAGTAGGAACCAAACTTCTGCTGACGAATACGCAGAGATAGAGGCAAGCATAGAGGACGATATCTTCAAACCCTCGGTAGAATGCATGTCATGCGGTAGAATTTTTCGCGACTCATACGTAGAAAAAATGACGCCCCATGACGTATTCAATTATAAGTGCCAAAGATGCCAAGTAATCGAACAATAAGAGCCCAGGAAGCTGCTTTAGCTTCTAGTCTCTAATCCTACAAAGGTACAGGTTGTTCACCGAAGAGGAGGAAAAGGAGCAACAACAAGAGGAAATACTAAGCCCCATATAATTCGATGTTTGATGTGTATTAAGGTGAGAGAATTCCTAGTGTAAATATTTCTCAATTTTTTTTTTTTTTCTGATATATTATTATTTTATTTTTTTTTTGTATAAATTATTTAAATTTTTTTTTTTACTTTAATGTATTTACATTTTTTATGTTTTTTTAATGCGAAAAGTATTATATATTTATGCCATTGTGAAAGTATGATACAGTATGAACATAATGGAAACTTTACTATAAAAAGGTCAGCTAGTGATTTGTATCTTATACAATATTTTGTTAATATGTTTTGTGAACCCAACTTATTATTATTAAATATTGTACATGTTAATTGAAAATTGTAATAAACTTTTTTTCTCAATAAAATTAGTAGAAACTTACATTGAGACAATTATTTTATTTATTAAAACCTATGAATCACTTATGAGTTTTACATCTGACAAACGATAAATAAAATTAATACCATTTAACAAAAATTATTATTTTTATTTTTAGAACTTAATTTTATGTGACTTACGTTTAATATATGTAAGATAGATAAAAAAAAAATCTTGATTCTGGAACACATTGTACCTGTAAAAAAAATGTACAAATAAAGTACAATTATTTCTGATCATGATCATTACTTTAGTATCTCACGGTGGCATCCAGATTGATTGCTGAATGCCTTGTCGTACGGAAAGCGACAATATCAGCATATAATCTGGATCCATCCGTATCTTTGCAATAGACATGGTTGAAGCAGGCAAATTCTCTTTCTTTAAGGAGCTCCATTAACTTATACTTTACTCTGTGGTATCGGAATTTAATGAGAAGGGAGTTGTTGAGGCATTTTCCCAGCAACGGCTTATGCTGCTATTTCAGGCACTCAAATGCATTTTTACGTAGCAGGGGGGAGGGGGGGGAGGAGGAAGAGGAAGCATATCCTATTTTCTTTCAGGTTAAAAGTGTAAAAATATGAATAATGTGTAACCCATTTATTCATTAGTTGATGATGTAGCAAATAAATTCATTAACCAATAATCAAATAAAAATAATTATTTCCATCTAAAAAATTATTACCAAACTAACTACTTGCACCATCCAATATTATATTTTTCGAGTAATGTGCTAAATAATTTACTTTTCGTCATGGGATGTAGTTTCTATTACATTAAGTCTTGACAAATTC
Source organism: Halyomorpha halys (assembly GCF_000696795.3). Lineage (NCBI taxonomy): Eukaryota > Metazoa > Arthropoda > Insecta > Hemiptera > Pentatomidae > Halyomorpha > Halyomorpha halys. The sequence continues at coordinate 98,121 of NW_027116643.1, read as the reverse complement.
ATATGTATTGTTCTTTACATCACATGCCTTGAAAAAGGAGATTAATCAAATAGTTCAAAATTAAAATTTTATTTCATTACAATACTTTTCCCTTCTAGTAACGGCAGAATTTTTTTTTTAAATGAAGGCCGTAAATAAAGATAGATTTTAATAAAATATTCTAATAATTTGAAAGCAGAATAACTTGGAACTGCTCCCCAGAGGAACGCCTATTAGGCACAAAAAAGTAGCTGCATACATTGAGAATTTTAAAAATTACAAAAGTAATACATATAAATAAATAAACTGTAACGGTATAAATTGTTACAGTGGATTGATTTCGGTTATACCTGATATATATAGAAAATATTCCTACATTCAGGTTTTAGAAAGGGTAGGGAATGCGTTGATCAAATTTTCTCACTGGCAGCCCTAGTAAGTGGGAATCTTCATGAAAAAGGAAGTTAACTTTATGCTACATTTGTCGATTTAAAGAAAGCATTCGACTCTATAAATCAGGAGCTTCTATGGCAAAATATGTATGATTTGGGGACTAGTGGGGAAATAATAAGAATTAAAAAAAAAACTATATGAGAATGCCTCAATGTGTATTAAAATTGGTTATGAACTATCAGATGAAATTAATATAAATTCTGGTCTATTGCAGGGAGATAGTTTGAGTCCAATTCTTTTCATTTGTTTTATAGCATTTGTTTAATTTTTTTCGAAAATGACAGTAACATATGAATCCCAACCGATAGTTCAAACGAGGTGACAATGTTGCTGTTAGCGGATGATATCTTGGTGCTTAGCACTTCGTGGCATAGTGCCCGTAAAAATATCAAATTATTAGAAAGTTACTGCAGCCAAAACTCTTTCATACTAAACACGGTGAAGTCAAAAACTCTAGTCTTTTATTAAAAAACGAAACCCCTTTTCTGGCATGATAAGGAACTGAAATATACCAAATCCTATACTTACCTAGGAATACCCTTCCCATCCTCTGGAAAGTTTGTCAAAGCTATCATTTCACTCAAAACTCGCTCGTGGCAGGTGCAAAAGTGAGGGAAATACTCAGCCGGAGTAAAAGCGATTCCTGGGAAGCAAGGATGACCCTATTTGATTCCAAGATTTCATCGACACTTCTTTATGGAGCCGAGATTTGGAGTTTAAATTACCACCATCTTGTCAGACTCATTAATTTAGATACAAATGAGAGAATCGCAGGTTTAAAAAAAATAGGTTCAAATAATCATATTGAAGAAATGATGGATAGCAGGATAGATCCTCCTGCTGCCAAATATGGACCTTACGAATACGCAGATATAAAGACATGTACAGACGAATATATTTTCAAACTGGCGATAGAGTATGTCATGCAGAAGAATATTTCGTGACTCAACAGTAGTAGAAATGACGCCCGAGGAAGTATTTAAATATTAGTGTGTATGGAAACTGGAATATGAAGACATGTTATTGTTTGCGGCCTGCTTTCGTGGCTGGTGAAAAAAGTTCAGCATGTCCAACGATCCTCAAAAAGGAAAAGGAAGAATATAGATAGTAGGATACCAACTTCTTTTGATAAATATAGACCTTACGAATACGCAGATATTGAGACATGTACAGACGAAGATATTTTCAAACTGGCGATAGAGAGTATGTCATGCAGAAGAATATTTCGTGACTCATCATTAGTACAAATGACGCCCGACGAAGTATTTAAATATGAGTGTCTAAGATTCCTAAGAAATTCAATAATATGATTCTAGGAAGCTCCTGATGCGGATAGTTATAACTTATATTCAGCCAAATTGCGTCGCAAGCGAAAATAATTCTGCTTGTCTAACAGGCCCAAAAACGAAAAGGAAGAAATGATGGATAGCAGGATAGATCCTCCTGCTGCCAAATATGGACCTTACGAATATGCAGATATAGAGAACATGTACAGACGAAGATATTTTCAAACTGATGATAGAGAGTATGTCATGCAGAAGAATATTTCGTGACTCATCAGTAGTAGAAATGACGGCCGAAGAAGTAATTAAATATGAGTGTCTAAGATGCCTTATAAATCCAATAATAAGAGCCAAGGAAGCAGTTTATGTAGATAGTTATAACTTGTCCATTCAATTCCTTGTCATCAGTAGAAGATATGACGCATCCAATTTTCAAAAGAAAACTGGCATATGCAGACATATTGTCATTTAGTCTTTAGTCTCTAATATCATCGGCTTTAATATGTGCAAGATCTACTCTCATTCACCGATGTGTTACCACATGTGACGGAAGTGCTGTCTCTAACTGTAATGGGAACTTTGGATAGCTGGTAAAGTGTAATCTTTGTAACAGAAGCCGCCACACCTGTTGTGTCAATCTCCCAGGCAGATAAAGGAAAAGATTAAAAACCAAGACTTATTTGAGGATGGGGGTTGCTTAAATTTTGATGATAGCATGCTTTTTTTTCACACTTTTCAAGATTGAAACTAGAAGTTGCCCTAAGCAAATTAAAAATGGGGAAGAGAAAAATGGTCCAGACGGTCTGCCTGAAATCTTTTATGATTTATAAATATTACGTAGAAAAGCCATATCCTAACTCAATGGAAGAAAGCGGAGGTACAACCAATCCTAAAAAATGGAAAACCAGCTGACGATATCAACGTTTACAGGCCTACCTCTCTCACGAGCACACTCTGTAAACTGGTTGAACGAATGGTTATAGAGCGTTTACAAGAATATCTTGAACCGAAAAAACTTCTTTCAGACAGACAGGCGAGTTTCAGGAAGACAAGAAACACGGTTGAGCAGGTCATCAGATTCTCACAGGAAGTGAAAGATGGCTTCAAAAGAAGACAATATACACTTGCAGTACTTATTGACTTCCAAGCTGCTTTCAACTGCGTATGAGGAAAAAACTTATTACCAAGTTGAAAGGTATGGGTACAGGAGGCAATCTCCTCTCATGGATTCGATCTTTCCTGGGAAAGAGATTTATTAAGGTCCGCTATGGTAGTTCAGTGTCCAGTTATCGGCAAACCAAACATGGTGTACCACAGGGCTCAGTCCTAAGTCCTTATTTATTCAACGTAATGATTAATGACCTGGTTGAGAGGATAATGATTAATCACCCTGGGGTCCAAGCACTTCTTTTTGTGGTTGACCTGGCTATCTGGGGGACAAGTCCTAGTATGGGTGGTTTGGAAGAAACTCTAAATAAAGTCATGAACACGCTACACGACTGAGTGAAAGAAAATGGAATGACAGTTAATCCACGAAAAACTGTGTTTCAAGTGTTTAGCCTTGGTACAAAAAAACATGAGGTTCATTTATACTTTGAAGGCGAAGAAATAACCAGAAATGATAAAGCATGCTATTAAGGGATCACGCTGAACTGAAGCAAATCCATAAAACAATCCGGAAAAGACAATCAAAATTGATACTGATGAAAAGGTAACAGGGTCTAAATGGGGAACGTCTCAAGTTAGACAAAGTTAAAAATCAAGCTTTACGCGTAATCACTGGCGGTGTGAAATCGACTCCCATCACAGCTATGGAACTCCAAGCAGGTCTTGAACCACTAGAGGATAGGAGGGAGAAATCTGCTCTGTGTCTTTATGAAAAGCTTATGCGATGAGAGGATCACTGGTTGGATTATCGTAAAGCGCATGAACAACTGAGGTCCCATCGCACTTCTCTTTCAAAAGCTGAGGAAATGCTTCACCAGATAGACCTGACAACTGAGGAAAGGCAATATATAAGCATCTCCTACATGCAAAAGGACGATTCCGCTGAAGTCTACGGGCGACTCAAACTGGCACGTGGTCGGATCAAGAAACACTGCTTAGAGCTGCTGCACTAAGGAAAATTTATGAGCTATACCCCATAGAGCAATGGCTACACATTTATACCGATGGGTCTGCGTCCGGTATTAACAAGGGAGCTGGAGTAGGTGTATACTCAATCAACTTTCAACTATCATTTCCCATTGGAGCTGGATGTGATATTTAGGATGCAGAAATGCAGGCTATTTGCTTCGCGATGGAAGTCACTATTGAATGCGATGACAACACTGTAATATTCAGCGACTCCCAAGCCGTAATATAAAAATTAACATCAGATGCCGCAGGGTCACCCACGGAAGAAAAGTGCAGAAACATGGCAGCTATCATGAAGAAAAGAGGAAGGGTTATAGCTCTGCAGTGGATACCAGACCATGTTGGTATAAATGGTAATGGACAAGTTGGCGAAGCTCGGTTGTCCAGAGGACCAGCCTGTTCAACCACTTTCTTACAGAACAGTAAAATCAATGATAAGTTCTTATTGTAAGGACAGGACAAGTGCTAGACACAAAGTTCAAGCGGAAGGAAAGAAGTGGGAGAGCCTACTGCATAAGAATAAACTAATCCCCGGCAATCTTAGCAGAGCTCAGTGGATTGTTTTCGTCTAGTAACAGGACATGATCTGCTCCAAAAACACCTCCATCGAATTGGCATCGTAGATTCACCGAAATGTCCTCTATGCAACATGGGAGACGTGGATGGAAACCATCTTTTAACATTTATTGGTCTAGAAGATATTCAGCAGGATCCGGACCAACTATAAGGAAAAGTAAAATTGTATTGGACTGCGAGAGGGAAAATGGCGTAGTAGCCTCCTTCCTGTGGTGTAGAAAAAAAAAAATTATGTTTTTTTAAAGTGAAAATTATTATATATTTATGCCATTGCGAAAAGATGATGCAGTATGAAAATAATGGAATCTTTAATATAAAAAGGTCAGCAAATGATTTATATCTTACATAATATTTCGTTAGAATGTTTGGTAAACCCAACTTATTATTATTAAATATTGTACATGATAATTGAAAATTGTAATAAACTTTTTTTCAATAAAATTAGTAAAAATTGAATAATGTGACAATTATTTTATTTCATAAAACCTGTGAACGTCTTTTGTGTTTGACAGACGATAAATAAAATTAATATCTTTTAAAAAAATTATTAAATTTTTATTTTTAGAAATTAATTTGTATATTAATTTTATGCCGATGTAAGTTTAATATATGTATAATTAATGCAAACAAAATATTGATTCTGGGATAAATATTGCCTATAAAAAAAAGTCCAAATGTAGTAACATTTCTTTGGCTGTATTACATATCCTTAGTTAAATTACAGAGCATATCAAAATATTATTAATTTTAAAATGAAAATTATTTTAAAAATAGGTAAACATTTACTTACTTTTGATTCATACATTCAGTCTTTCTTTGAACCTGAAATGTATGCTGGTGATCGTTAGTTATTACAGCTAAACGAAGTCATTAGAGTGCCTATCCTACCCAAGGATTAAAAACAATCACAGCTCAAAGTTTAATCTGTTGTAAGTTTAAATAGTTAAACATGCAACATTCCAAAGAGCAACCAGCTCTCGAGTATCAAACAAACCAAGACAAGATAGATATATTACCAGTTACATTTGATAATGAAAAACCATCAACATGGAGTCACTAATTTAAAACAATTTTCTTTTGGGATCCTGTTCCTAAGAAAATTGTTCATGTTTGTTCCTGTAGCTAATTTTTCATATTATTATTTTCTGCCTACGTTAGATATTGGTTCCAAGGTTATTATCTACGGATTTATTTTTTTATTTTGGGGGGAAAAGAAAAAAATATTTCTGAATGCATCAAATGAGTAATTATTGTATTATTTCAAAACATCATTTTCGAATAATTTTCGTAGGCCTTATCCCCTATTTAGGAGGATTTCAAAAACATTCATATACAACAGTGCCGAACATTTTAGATTATCCTACAAATAGAGGTGTCCGTTAAAGCGAGAGATTCTCATCAATAATTTGATGGTGGAACTAAAGCGTTTTCCAACGAGAAGGAAATGTGGCATTTTACAAGAAAAAATATTATATATGATAGAGTACGGGAATAAGGACTGGGAGGCAGGATTTAATCAACTTAACCTGAATGTTGTCCGGTCCATGATCGTTAGTATAGGATCTTAGAATATTGGATAGTAATTCTTCATAAGATATGTGGGAAAAAAGAAATTTTCAGGATTGAAGGTATTATTTGGAATTTCAGGAAAGATTGATGGATCAGCACCATTGCATGTGAAATGGTTGTTGAGATCATCAGGTGTTATTGGAAGAGAGATGAGGTTATTGGATTCTGGTAGGGATAAATTTCGGAATATTTTCCACTTGAATTTGGGATCGGGAGCATAGGAGAGGGCATGATGAATCTGGAAGGATTTAGCACGTCGAATTGGATTGCATTACGGAGTAGTTTAAAATGTGTATAATCTGCAGACAGGCGGGGCCGACAAAATTTCTGTCAAGCTGCTCCTCTTTGTTTTATCATTACATTTATTTCCGAAGTAAGCCAAGGTGCAGTTGTACGGCGTAAGGTTTGGGTTTTGAGAGGAGCATGGATGTTTAATATAGATTGCAGATGTGAAGTAAGGGTGGATACCATAGGGTCGATGGAGTTATAGGAGTATATAATGTCCCACTGGACGGAACCAAGTTCAGGTTGAAGGAATTAATAGAAAAGGAGGTCCAGATTACGGTATGTTATGATTTTAGGAGTAAAGCATTTGACTGGTAAGTCGTACAATATTTGGATCAGATCGGGAGATGAGAGCGTTCCCTTCTTCTGGGTGCTGGAAAGAGGAAAGAATTTTTACAGGAGAGCTACAGATAAAAACGTCTAACCAGGTGTCAGAGGATTGAGTATGATGTGTAGGAGAAAATGGAACGAGGTAAAGATTGAGGGAAAATATTACATCAGTAAGAAAGGATTTATCACTGGATTCAGTGAGAGAGCATGTTGATGTTAAAATCACCAGTGATAATAATATTGGAATAAGTGGAAACGAATTGGACAAGAGAGGATTCGAAGGTATTATCGAGTAGAACTCGGGGAGGTCGATATACGATAGCAAATAACAAGGGAGAAGATATGGTTGAGATTTCACATGCACATACAATACACCACCTCCAGTGCGATTGGATCTGTCATGGCGAAAGAAAGCGTAATTGGGAATAGAAACTTAAGAGGAAGGAATAAATGGTTTAAGCCACGTTTCGGATACAGCTATTATGTGGTAAAAATTGTCGAGGAACTACTGTTTAAATTCATCAAAGTGGACAATAAGGGATTGTGCATTAACGGGACAGGAACTGGGAACAATAATCATAACTGTGAGATGGAAAAGTAAGAAAAAGGATAAAGGTTGAGGGATAGAGAATAACAATATTTTATATACTGTTACAATTATATAGAATGTGACCAAAATAAGAAATTATTAATTGAGTTATCGAAATTTGGAAAAAATAGTCAATGAAGATTGAAAAATAAAAAAATTAGAGACATAAATAGAGAAAATTGTTCAAGTTCTATTATTGAAGTGTTGAAAATAAATATAAATAAAATATCTTCTATAAAAAAAAGAAAATGAAAACAATATTGTGGTGACTTGGATACCGAATTCAACTGAAAACGTCCAAGTCACTAGTCTTGCCTATGATAAACAGTGGGTAGCTATCGAAATGCCTGCACCTGACCCTTCCTCCGCTGAACCAGGCGTATTTGATTTTGGCCACTTTCTGCTTCAGCCTGGCTAACCAGTAGAGGTGCTTGTTAGCGGGCGTCATTGCTCCCCTCACATATACGCGGTGCGCGTCGTTTTCATCCCAACCTAAGTGACGAGTGGAGAAATCCCTTTTGGCCCTTCTTTGCCGAACCAGCACATCTCTTATTGTTTGACGGACGAATCTCACTATAATAGGGCCCGGCGCTCCTACCTGTTTAGATCTGAGTAGTACCGCGTTGTCCACATCGTCCAGACACAGCTTCACGCCCAGGCTTGCACCAATACTAAGAACCGTTCCCACTACGGTCTCTCACTGCTTCTCCGGAATTCCCCTAATCTCCACAGTATTATTTAGGTGATTCTGTTCCGTCTGATTAATCCTTTATATCATTGAGCTCATCGATGCCCTGGAGCTTAGCCTTCATTTCTCTAACCTCCTCGAAAATCCCCTTTAAGAGATTTATCATTGTGTCAGGCTCATTTCCTCATTTCAGACCCTGATTCACACTCAGCACACATCCATTTTGTATAAATATCTGGTCCAGAGCTATCAAGTTTGATGCATTTATTGTGATAGTCTGACAAGTTATGCATGAAATTTTCATTTTTTCGTCTCTCGAAATACCTTTATTGCAGTTCTTACAAATAACCATCTTGAAGATTAATAAATCAATAAAATTTTGTAAAAAATGAATGGAGATTAAACGACTAGAAGGAGGCAGATAAAAATAAAAACACATACCAGATTGTTTGTTTACGAGAGTCACTGTCGGATCAAGCCTTCTATTAAACTAATCCCCACTACTCTTGTACTGAGCAACCGATTTATTCAATATTCAATGTTTTCTTGTTATTTTATACGTATAATACGTCATTATACCTTGGAAACGCCTGACGTCATCAATGTTTGACAGGCGTGGCATATCTTGGGCTGTTGCAACCTTGATAGGAGATTAACTCAGTCTATTATATTCCACAAGCACTCTAAGAACAAGCAGTTATTCTTGTTCATGTGGAGTTTATATTGAGAAATTCGCTGGAGTCTCAATTGAAGATTTCGAATGCACTCCTACCTAAATGACTCATACACAATGATGTCAGTGAAATACGATTCTATATTTTGAAGCCCTTTTAGAATTTGGGACAATATTTGGTTGAATTTTGAGGGGGGTTGCTTTTATTCCAAAACTTAGGCGAAGCATACCCCTGCGTGGAGAAATTAAATGTATAGAAATAAGTTGGAGACTGTTTAGAATACCACCAATGCGTCGAATGGGATGATTTGTCAGAACCAACCGTTCATTTACTCCGCATTTGTTGGAGAAATGATCCCGTCCGCCATTAGGACATCTAATTCTTTGTCAACTCGATCTTTTAAGGCATATGGAATACTGCGTCCCTTGGTAAAAACTGGATTGACTCCTTCTCTGAGTTGAAGATTGACTTAGAATCCTGGAATGCAACCAACTTTTTCTTCAAAGAGTGGCGAATAACTAGAAATTATGTCTTCAGTTGATTGAACTGCATTGATATTGAAATCTGGAATTTGCTGTATCCAGTTGTTGATGTCCGATACCTAGACTTTGAATTCATTAACGTCCTAGTAACGCGCAATCTCCGGCTGGCACGATGTGAAATTTGCCCAGAATCTCTCTTCTGCAACTTATAGCCGTACGGCAATTTTTCCCTAGGGCTGGATGATGTTCTCCGAATATGATCGGAAAGATTGTTGAAACAGATGATTATAACATGTTTTCGTGCTTTCAAGTTTTTAGAAGAAACAACATTACCAGTCAATTTGAGTGTGAATTCACAGTACCTTCAAATGACAATGAAGAATGCCAGAAGTCACTCATACATCGGAAGGAAATGGAAGAAGTGGATGATAGTGTCGAAACTTCTGACGTTGGCGCAACTGATGAATACTTAAAAATAGAGATTCCATCAGACGAACTTATTTCCAAACGGCGGATAAAATGTATTTCATGCAAAAGTATATTTCGCACCACGTTAATAAAATATATGACGGGCCAAAAAATATTCCAGCATGTCCAGATTGTCAATTAAAGCGAACAATAAAAGACAGGAAGCCTGATTCACCTTGTTGTCTTTCTTCGTGTTAAGCGGAGAAAGAAATCACCAGCATTAAAAGTAGGATGTGGGACTCAATCTGCAAAAACAATTCACATACGCCTTCAGATAGTGTTAATTGTGGTTCGTCAAAATGTAAAGGCAACAGTAGATATTTTTTTCAGTGCTATACGTGAGTGAGACGCTTCCAGACCTGTTGTGGCAGCCTTCCAGAATATCATTTCCAATTCTTCAGATGTAAATTTTGTAAAACTAGGAGAAATTGTTGTGGAATTTAGGAAGGGTTTCATAAATAAAGACAAAGAGTATATGTTTCCATTAATATACGCCACGACCGACTGACCCAAACAAAGGTTTCCTGTCAGAGAGTAGTGTCGCCATCAACTGTTTTATTTACAAATCAAATTTCCTTCCTAAAATTGGTATTATTATTTCCTTTTATTTATTACTTTGCTAATTTTTATTTATACATTTTTTTATTATACACACTCCAATTACACATATACTGATGCAATGATTCACAAACATTTCATTGAGTCCTAGGTTTAAGCATCCCCAACTGGCCTTCTGTCTTTTGTAGATGATTTGTACTTCTCTTCTTTCGAATGTATCCAGACTTTTCATAGTTAGGATTATAATGTTCACAAAAATCTCATTATGAACATTCTGGTTCAACAGGAGGTTTAGCAATATTTGTTGTACTACTAAATCCCTATTTTTTTCTGGGGCTCTTCTTCTTTTTCTTAGCACTGGTATATTTCTTAATTTTTGCTTCACAATCCATATTGTTTTCACCCAGGTCTCAATTACAGTCATTTACATTTAATCTAAAGGATTAAAAAAGGGTTCCAAGCCAAAATTGGATTATGTAAACGGAAAGAAGGTGAGCTTATTGGGGAAAATACGTCCATTCTTGAAAGGTGGAGCCAGTATTTTAGTGAATTGCTAAAAACAAGAGCCACTAAGAAAATATCTGAAGAAAGCTTCAATCAAGATGAACTTCCGGGTAATGCTCAGGATAGTACAGAAGAAGTGGAAGCTCCTGAGAAGGAAGAAATTATCAACATAATTAAATCAATAAAGAATCATAAGTTGCCAGGTCTTGACGGGATCATCAGAGATGATGAAATATGGTGGCAGTGATTTGTGGGAAGAAATTTATGATTTGATTTGGGAGATATGAATGGAAGAAAAAATGCCAGAAGATTGGACAAGAGCAGGAATATGTCCTATAAATAAGAAAGGAGACAAGTTGTCATGTAATAATTATAGAGGCATAGCTGTACTATGCACAACCTTTAAAATATTGGCATTTCTCCTACATAAAAGAGTGTCCGATTTCATGGAAAATATTATAGGAGAATATTGAGGAAGGTTCCGGCTCGGTAGATCGACAGTTGACCAGATATTCTCCCTGAGGCAGGCAATGGAAAAGTGCTATGAGTATAACACAGATCTGCTATTCGTGGGCATTAAACAAGCTTATGACAGTGCGGACAGAATGGGACTTTTAAAAGCTATGGTAAAGGTAGGCAGACTGAAAAAAACTAGCCAGGCTGGTAAAAATGACACTAATGAACACTACCTGTCTAGTTAAGCTGGAAATTTGCTGTCCCAGGAATTTTCTGAGGAGAATGGCTTGAGACAGGGGATCCTCTGGCTCCTCTTCTTTTTGATATAGCATTAGAAGTAGCTATTTGTTCAATCAGAACAAATCCAGGAGGAACCATTTACTATCGAGTGTCTCAACATTTAGCATATGCAGATGATGTAATCATTGCCGCAAGAACCCGAGCAGCATTAAAAGGAACATTCTAGGAATTTGAAGAAGCAGCACATGAATTACACCTTAAGGTGAATGAAGACAAGACTGTGTACATGAAATGCTCAAGAAAGGATAAGGAAGAGAATAACAAAGTGACGTTCAGAGACCACAGTTTCAACCAAGCTTGGTTACAGATGACAACAAAGCAGAGAGCGAAAAAAAGATAAGTATAGCAGCAGGAAATAGATGTTGTTTAGAGCTCTATCTAATAGAAAGAGAGTGGTCATTTACAAAACTATTGTAAGGTCAGCAGAGATCTAAGGGGGAGAAACATGGTCCTTAACAAGAAAAGCTGAACAAATGCTCTACTCCTGGGTGAGAAGAGTATTTAGAAGGATATGGGGAGGAGTCTTGGAGAATGGAGTTTAGAGAGGAAGAAGGAGTGATAAGCTGATAGATCTGTAAGAGGAATCCAGCATTGTTGCTTTAGTTAAAAGAACAAGAATAAGATGATTAGGACACATTGAGAGGATAGCCGATAAAAGATGGTTTAAGGCAAACCTGATGGAAAACGGAAACGAGGACATCCCCGGATCAGATGGCTGGATGATATGGAGGAGGATTTGGAGCTTTTGAATGTTGACAGATGGAAAGAGAAAGCAAGAGACTGTGTAGATTGATTGGCTAAGGTGGAGGAGGCCGGGTTCTTGCAGGACCGTAGTGCCATAATAATAATATTTACTGATTAAGTGCATCCAAATGAAATTAAATACTTAAAATAATTTATTTTAGAAGGAATTTATATATTTTAAATAGTTATTAAGTTACAAAACAAATCTTAAACCTATTACATAACATTTGGTCATGATACTGATAATGTTGCTGAAAATCGTGAGTGACTGGAAGTTAGGTAGAGAGTAAAAAAACTACAAGACTAATAATAAATTGTTACTTAGTTTTTATAATGAAACAGATCCCAGGTATTTCCTTTCCTAAGAAGCAACAATTAAAACAGCTCACAATCTCAAATCTCAGGAATCTTTTTTTCTAACTTTCTAACTTCCTTACAAAATACGGTACATAAGACCCTTTATGGGTGGTAAAGGTCATAATCTCTAATTCATCCCCAGGACGAAATAAAAAAGATGACTGCTTGTACCTTAGAGTTTGTATACTTTAGTTTTGTCAATCTTTAGGTAGAGTTTGTATATAGTAAGTACTAAATAATGAAACAGCACCCTGATGATAGTATGCGTTGAGACTAAAATTAAAATAAAATAAATATATATATTTCGATAGGCTCAAAATATATATAAATATTAAAAAAATAAGCAAACATGATAAAAGCATAAGATAAGTTAAAGCTGGATACATTAACACTGCATTCTATATCCTCATCTAACCAAGAAGTCGATGGTTGGCTACCGAGTACAATTAATAAGGTCTTAATAGTTTTGTCCTTGTTTTCTTTTCTTTCTAAGCACCATGGGTGCATGAGGTTCATATCATGATGGGAAAAACGGGTTGAGGGTAGCCTATTTTTCTGCAGTGGTAATGTATTTGAAGAGGGAGCTGAAGAAATTGTGTCTATTGGAAAGGGGTAGTCTTTTTTTTTTTTTAATTAAAAAAAAGTAATTTTCTTACCATATCTTTTTTTTTTTTTTTTTAAATAATCATACTAAATTGTGGTAGTGACTACTTATAGCTTCTTAAAAACTTGTAAAGCATTTTTTTTTGTTACACTGAAATGGTTTTGAATATATTTATTTATTATTAGCACAAACAACAATTGATTCATTTTTACTCTCAAATATTTATTTCAAAATATCTCCAACCTTTTGGCCCTCAGGCCATTCTCAAGGAGACAACCTTAATCATTGATGTCACATATCCTTTAGAAAGTCTCTTTTGCAGGCCTCAACCTAAGTTAATGTTTGTTAATAATGTTAAAGATTGACAATATTTTGTGTGAGGAAAAGAGTTTAGAATTTAAATTATAAAATTTTATATGACATAGGCGGCTAATTAACCATTAAATGGTTTGTTATATGGTAGTGTATTAATTGTGGATAATCTTATATAAGAAAAATTAAATATTAATGATTTTAAATTTTAAAAAATAGGCTTTTAACTTATAATAAAGAAAATGACCTGGGCAGAATAGCCTTCAAAAGAAACTTTAAATTAATGTGAGGAAGAAATTATATTGAAGATGTCCTTGAGGATGGCTAGAATGGCTGAAACGTTGGACTAGTGAAAAATAAAAGTGTTGAGACAATAAAGGATACAAATTTTTGATTTATTTAATGAATAATTACCTTGGCTCAAGAAATTGAAATAATATAATTAAAGTAAAAGTGAACTGATTTTTTTATTGAATATTTTATGATATTTCTTTGCTTATTCAGAATAACATGTTTCTACGATCATAACAAACTATTTTAATTTTCTTTAATGATTTGAGGAATAAAATATGGTTGAAATATTTTTGTTAATTTATATCATATTCACATTGAAATCTTTATGCCGGATAGATCTTATTAAGGTGTGTTAAACTTCTAAATCCAATGATGATTTTAAAAATGAATTTAATATTTGAATTTTCAAAAACTACAATGAATTCTGTAAAATGTTAAATATTTTTTTTTTTATTTTTTTGAAAATATGATTCAATGTTTTTGGTGGAAATATTTAAATTTAAATTTCACATCTTGGCTATCAAAGGTAGTGAAGTATTGTATTAATGCAATAAATGAAAAAAAAATATGACCTCAAACCAAAAATTTCTACTTGCAATGTACGTTTTAAACATGAAGGAAGTAATTTGCTCTCTCAGTAGTCTAATTTGTGTTAAGGCTTATTTGATCAATCTCTTAATCCGATCTCGGTGAATTTCTTAGGGATTGTTACCAAGTTAGTCCTATATCGATTTTATCAGATTCCATCTCTTACTTTTGCTTTTCTTATATTATTTACCTAGTAGTAGAGCCCAAGAGAAGAAAGGAAGAAGTTATTTCAGCCTTATTTTTGATTACTTGAAAATAATGAAAACTATATACAGTAGAGAGTCAAAATTAATGAATGCCAACCATAGTTAAGAGGAGTGATGAATGGCGGCTGTTCTGAAGATACAAAAAATTATTTTGGAGTTCTTTTAAGTAAACAAGATAATAGTCCCTTATTTTATTTCAAAAAATTGTTCAGTTTTTATCTAGACTATACAAGGGAAACATTAAATGTCATTTATTTTAAATAGAGTAAATTCTTTAATATACGAGCCCCAAAAGACATCTTTGTGACAAATAGTTCCTAAGATGTAGAATTTCATAAACGAAAAGGATTTTTTTAAAACATGAAGAAATTAAAGCTTTGTGAATTTATTTTGGGAAATTTCTTTGAAACTACTACTCCTATTAATGAGAATAATTGCTCAACGACAAATATCTGGTAAATATGCAATTACTCTACATGTCGGTCCGCATAAATATATTTTGGACTCACAGAAGCTATGTCCTGCTCGTGATGGAGCGCCAATGGAGGATTGTTTCCATTCCTTAACAAACTGCCTTGCGTAACATAAGAACCGAATCTGATTCATGCCAAAACTAAGCTATATTAACCAAAACCAGTTGTATTAATTTTTGTCTGTACCCTCATAATCGGATCTTAAACTTCTTTTTACATATGTAACCCAAAGCCTTATATTTTGAGCAGGATACCTATCTTCACAGTAAGATGTACAGTATGTAGTTCCTTTTATTTTATTAAGAAAGTAATGTCATTTTTGTTTTGTTTCTTCACTCTGACTAATAATAAGATTTATGATTTTTGTTTCTTTTATTTTATTTAATATTCTTCTAGCTAATACAAAACTAAAATTCTTCTTAAAATTAAAAAAATATATGTATTGTGTCGTTAGCGACATAAAATAAAAATCTCTCTATATATCACCGTGGGTGATGGGGCCTCTGTCGATATGGGTGATTGTTGTCCTCCTGGAGAGAGATAGTAGAACTTCCGCCCGCCGTGACTTGAGGATCAGAACATAAGGGTTGGTCAGCCTGAAAGCAACTAACTGACTAGATAGATAAGAGCGCCTGATGTACATAATAATGGTATTAGTAAGGTATCATTTGAGCCTCTGTACAGTAAATAATAACAAGCTAACATAAAATATTTACAATTACAACAGATAAACTTATTCATAGTACGGAATTAATTATTAAAAATATGTTGCCGGCAACACCATTTATTGACCAAAATTAAAGAACCCTCGGTAAAACCCATTGGATGAATAAAGTGAAAAATATTTTGAGATTTATTTCTGCACGCAAAAGAAATTGGTGTAGAGATTTTAATTTTTTTATTCTTATATATATAATTCCCTATTTGGCGCTTATAGACATTTCGGTAATTAGTTTCCTTCATTAAAAACTTTAAAGAGTTTTAAAAATTGGAAAGAAAACCAATTTACATTCTTGTCCAGAGGCCATTTATTAAATTTACCTTCATTTATTAAATTCTGATTGTTATTTGGATAATTTAGACTGATATTTATTTATGAGATTAATTTCAACATCTCAGATCAATAAAAAAATATCTACTACATTGATTGGAAGCGATTTAATTTAATTTAATAATTGTTAAAGATTGTACATGTTAGTTGATAATTGTAATCAACTTTTTTTTTCAATGACATTAGTTAAAATTTAATATTATGACAAATGTATATTTGTTGAATTCCATGAATTTTCTCAAAGACAAGATTGAACCTGGCAGTAGAACTCGGCCTACCCAGCCATGGATAATATATCCAGTAAGGATTAGAGATTTTGATTGTTATCTTATCCTTCCCTAAGACCTGTAGGGAAATACTAACAAAAATATATTTAAATATTTTAATATGGCAATACAGTTCATACCAGTAGTAAAATTAATGATTTATCAAAATAAGAAATAATTTGAGGATGCTGAGGTTCCGTCAGGATAAAATAACAACTATAATTAAAAAAAACAACTATATTTTAGTGACGTTTCGAGGTTTTATTTTTTTCTCATGATCATGTCCTACAATCACAACAAATACTTTTTTCACTGTAAAGCATAATCTTGATTCTCAAAAAACACAGACATATATTAAAATGTCTATTTACAAATAAATAAACCATAAAAAAGAAGATTTAACTACCACGAAATCCCAGGATTAAAAGTTCTTTATAAAAGGCTTTTAAATACAATAAGTGCTTTGTTCATGTTTTAAATAAAAGATAACTTCACACGCAGATCCTACTGTTACAAAATCGTTTTGACGAGGTGCGAAATCTAAAATCTCCCTACAATTCTGATCGGTCTTCCTAACAGTCTTGCAAAACTGGCCTCTCTAAATAGAGTTTATATGCAATTTTGAATAATAATAATTATTTTGAATAATATTATACCTAATTTGCGAAATAAGTTGTCCAAGTTCTCAACTTGTCGAGTTTACAAATTATAAGAGGGGTGATAACATGATGACGTCCTTATTTCCAGTGACACATATAATTAAGGATTGTATCTTTAAGACATTGTGCTTATGAATATGAATGTATATGAAACGTTAATAAGCATTCTACTAAAGTATTAAGATTTTTAGATAGTGTCTTCCCACGAGCGATCAAGACTATAAGTCTTAAGAGGCATAGATGTAATGGTTCCCACCACATAAAAAATTTGTAAGGTTAACTTTTTTTCTTAAATGTTCTAGTATTTTATATATTTTAAACAAAAATATTCTGATCATTTCTCAAATATTCATTTTTAGACTTGGAGTTCTAAGTGGCTGATTAGTCTTCGTAAATTAAACAGAACATAATGCAGCAGAGGGAGAAAAAGGGATTTCAGGATGGTTCTTTTCTAAATTGATACTAACTGAAATCATACAAAATAAATAATATCAATATCTTATAATAATCAATATCAATAATATCAAATATCTCTTGAGAAGACGGAACTGATGACCACGGAAGCGGGTTTTAAGAAGAAAACAGTTGACACCAAACACAGAACAATTAGAGTGACTCAGAGATTTAAGTACCTTGGAGAAATCATGCATAGCAGTGGGTAAGAGAGAGGAGGGCTTAAGGAAAGGGTCACCAAAATAGAGAAATTAAACTTTGCCACCAGTAATTTTTGTAACAAGAAGAACATATCTATTAAAGCTAAGATACGACATTATAACATGGTTATCAAGCCAGTGATACTCTATGGAACGGAAACCTCGAGTCTTCCCAGCCTAGAGGGGTTTCTGAAAATAGAAAGTAAAATTCTCAGAAGGATCTACGGACCTAAGAGAACACCTGAAGGATATAGGTTGAGGCTGAATCAAGAAATCTGTAAGGAAACAACAGACCTAGAGACTGACGTTAGGGTGGGAAGGCTAAGGTTTTATAGACACATGATGAGGATGAAACCTGACTAAACTACAGAATTTTTCAACGAATCCACTGTCGTAAAAATTCAACAGGATATTTCAAGCAAGTTAGGGATGATATGGAACAAGTGGGGCTGATAGACCGGGATTGTTTAGACGGAGATAAGTACAGAAGTACGCTCAAGGGAGTGAAGGTTCTTATGGGAAAGAAGCCTCCAGAAAGGGTCTTGCATGGTCTGAGGAGAGGAAACGTAGACACGCAGAGCTCATGAGGGACATATATGGGGGAAGAGGAAGCAAATGAAGAAGAAGCATTAGAATTAGCACATGCGCGTGGTCTTCAAGGCCTTTTAGTAAAAAATAAAATAATAACAAACACTTCGGAAATAGTGCATGAATTCATTAGTGGCGTTAGGAGGATTTATTCCCCCATATTTTATGTATGTATGTATATATTAAATATAATATATATTTATATATATAGATATATGTAAGTTATAATACGACAAGGCGTATTGTCCGCCTTAATACTCCCTACCCATGTAAATAAACAACCAAAATGTATAAAAGACGCATTAAGAGAGAGCGATCCAGCGAATGGAGATTCCGAAAAACGTTAGGGGGATCCGACGACTGCTCGGGACTCTCAATTATTACAGGAGATTTGTGCCCGAAATGGCGGAACACTTAGTCCCTATAAATAACATCTTAAAAAAGGGGAATCGAGAGATAGTAACGCCGACTATGGAGAACAACCTTCGGAAATGCATGGAGAAGTTACAGTGGGAACCGGTGTTAGCATTTCCGGACTTCAACGGACAGTTTACAATCACGACAGACGCCAGTGAATATGCTCTGGGAGCTGTACTCTCTCAGGAGGGGGGTGGAGCGGAGCGCCCAATAGCATATGCCAGTCGCAGACTCACGGACGCGGAAACACGATACGAAATTGTTAAGCAAAGTATGGGCCGTTGATCACTTCCGCCCTTACGTGTTCGGTAGGAAATTTAAAATACAGACCGACCATAGACCCCTCCAATGGGTGTGGAAGCTGAAGGAGTCTTCAGCTAGGGTGTCCAGGTGGAAGGAACTATTGCCCCAGTATAACCTCGAAGTAATTTATAAACCGGGGAAAGAGAACGTGGTGGCGGATTGGTTGTCACGCCTTATAACGGTAAATGCTATTGAGGAGGACCAAGGGGGACCGTCAGGGGATCTTCGGCAATATCTACGGGAATGGACGCCTGGAAAGGAAAGTAACCAGGTCGCACCAGACCACAGGGCCGCGGATGAGAGCCAGAGTACTCTAGAGGGGGATGCTATGGAGGCAGCATCAGAAGGAGAAAGTTCAGGTGGCGATCGTCCGGTAGACATGGAGCAGTTTGAAGAAATAATTAACGATAAGTCGCGACAAATAATTTTTAAAACTCGAACTACCGGGCTGACGAAGATAGAGTACGGGAAATATGGAAGAAGTTCCATCATGACTATCTGGTCGACTCCGGGAGTAGGTGAGGACCAGATTTGTAGGGCGCTCAAGGACGCATCGAAGCGGGTAAGACATATCACCTGTACGTTGGGAATGCCGTGGTATGGGACAAAACTAAACGCCTTTGGCGGACGGAACATTTGGGGGTGGACAGAACATTCGTCCGTTGCTTACGGCTGGTGGACACATTACGGGATGAAGAACAGCAAAAGGAGTTGACCCTCGCCTACCACCAGGGTAAAACAAATCATAGAGGCGTCACAGAGACGATGCATGCTCTGCGGTGGAAATATTTTTGGTGGGGTTTAAAACGAACCGTACAAGAGGTTATAGGGAGTTGCGAGGTCTGTCTGAACACCAAATACGACCGACACCCCTCCCAAAGCAATACAGGAGGAAACCCCGACGGCGAACATGCCATTAGTCGACCTACAATTAGATACGTTTACTTGGAGCTTGTATCCCTCCTTTGGGACCCATGGGTCACGGCCATCAACCTATTCAGTAAAGTTGGCATGGCACATCAAATCACAATAGGTCAGCGGGCGCGATATTAGGGGCAATGCGCACGCGTTTCCAGTTTTATGGAATACCCGATCGGATCTCATCGGATGGTGGTCAGGAGTCCGATAATGCGTCGATTCGGGACGAAATGAAAGCGCTGGACGTGGAATGGCACCTAAACACTCCGGGGCACCCGAAGAGTAGGGGGGAGGGATCGAACGTCTGCACAGTACATTGAGTGATCACTTGCGTGTCTATCAGCTGGACAAGGGGCTAGAACCCGACGTCGCGATGAACAGGGCTATCGCGGCATATAGTCACTCCATCAACGCAGTTACAGGGTTTTCTCCCTTCGAGGTTCTTTTTGGTATGCGCGGTATGGGGAGATTATCGGGGAACAGCTGGGGACGGGGACATTATCAACAACGGGACATCTCTCCGTAAGATATGGGGTAAAGTCCAAGGTAGGATTGAAGCGGAAAAGATTAAACGTGTGTCAAGACAGAACAACAAAGTACAGGACATAACGGGGAAACTAGGGATAGGGTCAATTGTTTACCGGCGCATTGGGACCAATAGAGGCAAAGAGGTGCAACGCTAGGAGGGTCCATTCAGAGTGATCGTTATCAGAGAACAAAATATGTTCACTATTGAAAGTATCAAAGAACCGAAAAAACGTAGAACCGTTCATGTCGAACAGCTGAAGGTTCCTCTCCAAGTCGCGCAGTAACGTTCTGGAGTTTTCTCTTACCCACGGAAGTGTCCAGTGAATGTGATTTTTTATTTCTTTTGTTTTGTGTTCCGAAGAGGTGTTTTACCTTTGTTTTATTTTTTCTGTGATTTCAGTGTACCCTACTATTATGTTTAGCGCTAAGAACCTTACTGCTGTACTTTACTATGTCATTTATTTTTCCTTTATCTTTCAACGAATTGTACCTTTTTTTTTGTATTACTATGTTTTTGTAGTTTACGAACGTTATGTCATAAACTGGTAGGGGGAGTTATAATACCACAAGGCGTATTGTCCGCCTTAATACTCCCTACCCATGTAAATAAACAACCAAAATGTATATAAGACGCATTAAGAGAGTGAATAAAACAGTGTTATTTCTGTAGTCTTGCGTACTGTTACTCTGCCCAATTTCTTACTTTTTTTTAGTATTTCTCTTCCGACAACGCATAAGTTATACACACATCCGTGTGGATTAGCTAGTCTACCATCGGGCGCCTCCCCAGGTGGCGGATAGGGGGATTCTCACCAGATATGGCGGGAACCGGGGAAATAAAGTACCCGTGGTGGACCAAAATTAGATTCAAATCCAGGCGCGACGGTTCCTAGAATAGACGGCGTACTGGTCAGCGTCTATTCCTCAGGTTAGAGCCGGCTGTTTCAAAACCTGGCAGGTATAAAATGCGAAAAATAAAATTCTGTGATGGAAAATAATGTCAATTCTGCTATCGTGGGCGTCGATATGGATTGCGAAAGCGGGTTCCCCGGCGTCGTCATCATACGACCGCAGTGCAGCAATGGTGGAAGGCTTGGCTGTTGTAGCATCTAATACCACAAGATTAACCACAGCAGAAGTGATGCAAATCCTGGGAGCAAGATAAAAGAGCTACTCTCCTTTATTCGCTCGAAGAACAATGTACACGGCAAGATAAGAAGTTATGCCTGTGAAATTCAGCTATACTACGAAAAGTTGGAAATAGCTGCATTCCCTATCGAAACAACAGATGGCCACACTCAAACTAAGGAGATAAGTCCACCGAGAAATAACGCAGTCAAAACCGAGGGGACAGTTACCACACCTTCTTTGGCGGGCGATAAAAGGAGGAAAATGAAGAAAACCCCCCAACCTAATGTACAAGTTGTGCACCAAAACATAGAATACCCTCAGAGATCGGCAGCTCAACATGGAGCATACAGCAGGAGCAATGGCAAGGAAGTACGAAAAAGATCCAGGAAGAAACCTCACCCCAAGCCTCCGAGGCCCGATGCCGTGATTGTAAAAATATCAGATGTCCTGCGAAAGGTAAGAGAAGATCCGGCAATGGTGGAGATTGGCTCTTCAATCACTAAAGTCCGGAAAATTAATAAAGGTGACCTGCTACTCCAATTGGTTGAGGAGACCTTAAGCCTCTCCTGGGTGAAGATTCAGTACCCACCACAGCAGTGGAATCTATCCGTCAAGCATATGGAGGTACACAAACAACGGTTATTTCACTTCCGGTTCTCCAAACTAGGAAGGTTATGGCTAAAGGAAAGGTTCGAGTAGGCCTTGTTGTTAGCCGTATACGCCAAAGACTTAGAGTTGCAAAGTGTTTCCGATGCTGGGAGTACGGACACATAGCCAGGAATTGTGTTGGAAAAGATAGGATCTCCCTATGTCGAAACTGTGCTAAAGCGGGGTCGCGCAATGCACATTATGTGCGAGAAATGGTGACGCTGACCACCCCAGTGGAAGTAGTAAGTGTCCAGCTATCCGTTCAGCATTGAGAACAATGATGCTAATTCAACAACATCGCAGATGAAAATACTTCAACTAATGTAAAGCTGCACAGGATCTCCTTTACCAAATAGCACGAGAACAGCACATCGAAGTCTCTATTCTTTTTCGAACAATATAAAAATTTGAATTGCAACTCATGGGTATCCGATGTCAGTGGTAAAGCTACTATTTGGACTTGTAATTCTCAAGCTATTCAGGAAATGAATACTATATCGCACTCCGGCTTTGTATGGGCGAAGATCAACGACGAATACATCTTTAGCTGTTACGCCTATCCCAGTATCACAATCGAAGACTTTGAGAATTTGTTGGATCGCATTATGCCATAATCCAACTATCATAGCTGGTGATTTCAACGCACGGGCAACGGAATAGGGAAGTAGAATAACAAATCGACGAGGTGAAGTTCTCCTGGAAGCTTTCGCACAATTAGATGATAAGATCCTTATGAAACACCGGAACCAACCCGACGTTCACAAGAGCAGAAAGATCATCTATCATCGATTTGACATTTGTCAGTGGACGCATGCATCGAATCGCTACTTGGGAGGTTTGTAGATTTTATACAAACAGTGATCACCAGGCTACATTGATCACACTGCATACGCCTACAAGAAAGAAGAGTTGTCGATGGAGAATCAATGGCTGGAATACAAAAACTTGATGACGCTTCATTCACTTTAATGCTAGAGGATGAGTGTGAATTAAAAGGGTCAGCCGAGGAAAAGGCGCGTATACTGACCTCGTTTATATCTGGGGCTTGTGATGGAGGTATGACCCATTCAAAGCCTGCAAAACATCATTCCTCAGTGTACTGGTGGACGGATACTATTGACGATCTTCGCAGGTGCTGCAACCAAGCAAGAAGACGTTACCAGCGAGCGAGACGTCTGCCGGAGTTTTCTGTGCTGCAAGAAGATTTCAAGAGAGCTAGAATGAACCTCCGAAAAGCCATTAAAGAATGCAAACGACGTTGCTTGAGAGAACTCTGCGATGAGGTGGATGCAGACCCATGGGGTAGAGCTTACAAAATAGCACTTAAGAAACTATGTAAAGGCACGATGCACATTCCCACGAGATCAAATGTTGTAGACACTATTGTCAGAGGACTATTCCCTTAACAGGTGAATACTATTGACTGTATAGACAATACATATACAACGGATTTCCCACAAATCACGCAGGAAGAGATAGAGGACATCGCCTCGGACCTAAAACATGGCAAGGCACCAGGATTGGACGGAACTCCTAATGTAGCTCTGAAGGTGGCTTTCAGGAAACGGCCGGATCTTTTCATCGACCTCTTCAATTCGTGCATTCGTGAAGGCTCAATTCCGAAACCTTGAAAGAGACAGCGCCTCGTACTCTTTCGAAAGAGTAAGGGAAGACTGGAAGACCCATCAACCTATCGTCCAATTTGCTTATTGGATACTACGGGTAAAGCATTCGAGAAAATCCTTTCCCTCAGGCTACAAGAGTTCACGGAGGGAGTTAATGGCCTCTCGCGTTCTCAATACGGATTTCGTAAAGAGCGATCCACGATAGATGCTGTTGGATTGGTAGTCGAGATGGCCCGCGTGCCAATTTAAGTAGCAAGGTGGAAGAAAGCTGCTAAGTGCTATGCAGCAATAATCACTCTAGACGTTAAGAATGCTTTTAACACTGCAAGATAGACCTGTATAATAGAGTATTTCAGTGCGAAATCTGACTAAGTAGCATCCTTTTTGTCTCGCCTTATACCAAACGTCAGAGATCCCAAAGAAAAGGCTTCTTGCTACTGTTGTCCCCTCCATTATGTTATATGCAGCTCCGATTTGGAAAGAAGCAATGGTTACCATATCATACAGGAGACAGATGGTTTCAGTTTATCGCAGTTTGTTGAAGGACAGTTAGCGCTTTTCGAACTGTTTCCTTCGAAGCGGTGTGCGTGATAGCCCGAATGCCACCTGTGGAACTCCTTGTTGAAGAAAGAAGCAGGTACTATAAGACGAGGCTTGCACGTCTCTAGAGAAGAAGAGCGATAAATAACCACAGACCAGTGGCAGGAGCGTCGGGAGACTGCACGGGAGGTGGACTAGCAGGTTAATACCCGATGTGGGCACGTGGAGAGGAATGAACAGGTGTAGGGCGGTGGTTTTAGTGGGTAAAAATCCCACACACGGATAGGTACGGGTCTATCCATGTCTTTTGAAGATTTCTAGAAAAATAAATAAAATAAAACACACACTATCGGTCATCTGTTCTCCTAGATCAGCTGAAATAGACCTGTCCGTAACTCCCCCCACCAGGTTACTAACAATCCTCGTAACCTCAATCCAACAATCCTCGACGAAATATCTGCCGGAGGCAGAGCACCCGAAATGGAGGAAATCATTAACGATAAGAAATACTAAATTGTATGGAAAACAAGGACCTCCGGCCTGATGAATGTTGAATACTCAAAATACAGACAGAACTCCATTAACACCATAAGGTCAGAAACACGGGTACGAGATGGTCAGTTGAACGAGAACATAGTCTACGAAAGATATCCTATTACACGTTTAGAGGACATATTGAACAGATTGGGAGGATAACCATATTTAGCACCCTCGACATTAAAGCTGGGTATCATCAGATTAAAATGCATCCGAAGGACCAGGCAAAAACGGCATTCACATTCGAGCGAGGCCATTATGAGTTTACTAGGATGCCATTTGGACTGAACAATCACCCAAGGCATACGTTGGATCCGCCTATGACCTGTTGCACCGTCTTCTTCATCCCCCACCAGAAGTAGCGTCGTTTAAGGGCCTGAACTATTTCACTCAAACCACGGTGGTCAGTTTTCCCCTGGTGATAAACGAGGGTGACCTCCTTTTTGCCTTTTTTAGTCTAGTAGGGTTTCTACTATCATTGTACATCTGATAAAGATTCTATCGACCCTTATCAGTTCCTGTCTTCATAGTCTCTTAATTGACGGTATTACCCCCATATAAATAAAAGTTCTCCCAGGCTTCGAAGCATCATTCAGTGCGCGGTATATCTGGTCATCTCGTACCCGTGGTTCTGACCTTATGGTGTTAATGGAGTTCTGTCTGTATTTTGAGTATTCAACATTCATCAGGCCGGAGGTCCTTGTTTTCCATACAATTTAGTATTTCTTATCGTTAATGATTTCCTCCAGTTCCTCCATTTCGGGTGGTCTGCCTCCGGCAGATTTTTCGTCGAGGATTGTTGGATTGAGGTTACGAGGATTGTTAGTATACTGGTGGGGGGAGTTATGGACTGTCAGCTGACAGGTCTATATCAGCTGATCGAGGAGAACAGCTGACCGATTGTGCGTGTTTTATCTTATTTTATTGTTTTTTTTACGAGGGTCGGTGGAAATCTTCAAAAGACACGGATAGGCCCGTACCTATCCGTGTGTGGTCCGTACCTATACCGTGTACGGTAGTCAATCACGACCCGTTATTTTTCCTTGTGATCTCCTGGTGCCCCCTTTTTCTTGACCGCCCACAAGGGACTTTTATAGGATGACGTGGTGTTGATAATTATTCCCTGTTTTTGTAAGTTTGCAACTCTTCTCTAATGTGTTCTCTTAACGCCTGTGGATACCGCCATTCTTTCAAATACGTTATTCTCTCTTGCTTCAAGTGTATCTCATGCACTGTCCCTCCTGTTGCGCCCAACACTTCCCATTCTTTGCAAAAAATATCCGCGTATTCGCGCATGATCCCGTTACTCCAATTCTCCTCGTGGTTTATCGCTCCCACCCTCATGTTGTTAACCCTGGCACTCAAACTCTTTTTCTCCTATCTTAATATACCATCGCCCATCTTAATTTTTAATCTGCGCTCCCATCTTTCTGAATAGATCACACCCTACAATCACTTCGTAATCTCGCGGCATTTTCCCCACTACATGAACCGTTAGCTTCTCTCCCACCTCCCCCCATTGACTCAACCCCATCCTTGTCTCTCCCATAACGGTACATGGCCCACCCAAGGTGACTAATTTACAACCACATACCTGCACCTGGGGTGTCTCCTTTCCGCCACTCAGCCTTTCCGCCTCCCGAAACAGGATGATCTTCGAGCTTCCGATGTCAAAAAGACATCTCACTCCTCCCACGCTGATAATATGAAGACCGCCTTGCTTCTCTCTGATGCTGTAGCTGATTAATGTGCGGTCGCCTTTCCACTGATACTCCCCTCAGATGTCGTCCGGACTTCTTCTCCTCTTCGGCGCTCGCCTCCAAACCTGTGTGGGATTTTTCCGTGCGTCCTCCCGTATTCTCTGCCTCCGTCTCCGACGCCTCAGAAGTTCCTGGGACTTCGTAGTCGATCCTCCCGATCTTAGAACCCTACTTCTCCTTACTCTTTGACATTCATTTCCATGGATTTACTTCTCTTCTCTTGTATATATGAGGGCATTGTTTCGCGATATGCCCCTCATTTCCGCAAAAAAAAGCACCTGGTGCGCGGGCACAGCGCCACATAGTGTTCAACTTTACCGTAACCATGGCATTTCCAAACCACCCTTCGCCCGTTGCTTGTGTTTCGCCGGATTCAACTTATTCTCTTGGTTCCTTGTCCTGTCCCTCCCGCTATCTCTATTGTCCCGCTTTCTCCAAGGATTATGAGCATACCTCCGCCTATTGCACTCCATTCGCATCCACCCCGACTCATCCATTTCCATTCGGGCTTCCTACTCTCGAGCACTTGAGTCCGTCAATTCCTGATCACACTCTACAATGGAGCGCTCCCTCGGCAGGCCCTCCTTTTTTCCCAGTTCTATCGCGAACTGAATCTTTAGTAATATCTCGATAGACATTGCATCCGGCCTTCAATTTGATCTGCCGCCATAATCATTTCGCTTAGCTTCTCGGCGATGCGGTTATAACTTTTTAACAGCTCGCCAGCATACTGCCCGTTAGACTGGTTGTGTTTCCTCATTTCCCTAAACATCATAAAAATGTCTTTTTCAGGGGCCCATCGTCCGCCTCCGAATGCTTTCTTCAACCTCGCTTTGATTACGACCTCATGTGTCTCCTCAGCTGCCTGGATCTGATTAAGGATGCTGGTTTCACCCTATAGACAACCGCTGCGCTCAACGCTTTGGCGTCTTCGCTATAATTCGAGCTATTAATCGGTCTCCCCAATGAATCGTTCCAGATCGGAAGCTGATTTTCACAGGTCTTGACCTGTTGCCGTGCGGACCTTGATCCACTCTAGGTTGGTTGCATGAGCTCCTGCCAACGAGACTTCCGGTAGTGGAGGCAGGTAACCTGCCACCTCAGCAGGAGCTGCCTCCACTACCGGACTGTAGGTCCGTTTTTTTTCGACTGTAGGTGGTTGATTTCCCATGTTGAATTCATCAAGGTTCAGCACACCCGCTCTTACTATGCTATTATTAGCCATATTTCAAAAGGCAGATCAACAGTAAAAAAAAAAATTAAATGAATAAAAAAAAAATTAGACTGAAAAGAAACAAACTTCTTCTTGCGATTGAAATTAGTTAAGTAATCCGTGATCCCGACCAGCTGAGAGCATCCTAGAGGGGCACAAGCTAAGATGGTTCAGACACCTCCTTCGGATGGATCAGGAAAGAACTGCCAGAAAGACACGAAACTCGTGTGGAGGGAAGAAGGCCAAGAGGAACACCACGCATTTCCTGCGGGAGAAGTGTTAAGGAGGCGGGATAAGGACTGGAGTAGGAGAAGGGAGATGGCCCAAGAGCGAGATATCTGGTCCAGACTCTCCAAATTGTAACCCCACACTGCACAAGCGGTAAAGGGGATAAAATGATTATGATGATGATGTATCTATGATCCTGGGTTTCGGCACCAGTTACGCGATGGCGAGTTCGAAACTAAAAAAAAAGGAAATAAGGAACAAGAATACACACTCACAGTTGCTGCTAATAGACTGTTTTATTCGTCCTGTATTCCTATATTAATACATTCTCGTGTTGTTGAC
>NW_027116643.1:31887-65656 GCF_000696795.3 Halyomorpha halys | reverse complement strand
AGTTATATAAAGGGAAAATTCTAATGGAGACACATAGCAAAGGTGATGAAAACAATTCTAACCTTCAGGATGTTTTAGTTGTTCCAAAGTTATATGGTGATCTAATTTCAGTGACTAAGAAAATTGAAAAGGAGAATAAAGGCATCCTTTCCCAGGAAGGAAGAATCGAAGGGAAAGATGAACACTTCGAAGATAAAGTTTCTACACCAAAAGAACAAGTGACATCTGATCAACAACAAACATTAAATTATGAAGAATCTGGTTGTGGATCTGAGGCACCTAAACTAGTAGCTGGTGTGAATATTATAATCCTGACTATGGTCCGCCTGTAGCACAGTGGTTAAGACACAGTCTTACCAATTTGATGTTTATTCTCTTGGTGGAGCCGGTTCGAATCTGGCCTTGGGTGTTGACTTTTTTCATTGAGTGGTGGTCCCACAAAATGAAAAACTTTGACCCCCAACCATGGATAGGCAGTATAGGACTCCAATGGGAGTCTTGACCAAAAAAAAACATGAAACGTTTCCGACCACTAAGTCAGAAATTGAACCTTTTGTGGACCACTCCTACAACTACCAAGCAGCAAAGGAAAGGGAACCCCTGAAAAATTTATGAAAATCAGAGAACTTTTACTTGTCAAAATGTTTCTACTAACCTCAGAAAGCTAAATAACAAAACAGTTCTATCAACAAGCCATCTGAAAATAAATATTATCAAATCCTCCTGCATCCACCCCTCAAGGCTCTCGTGGTTCACCAGTAGTCCATGGATCACCTGTTGGAAACAATAGGTCTAGAAACAGTACTTCCTTACAAAGTACTATACTTAAGACCCTTTATGGGTAGTAGTGGTACAGGTCATAATTTCTAAGTTATAATCTCCAAGTCATCCCCAGGATGAAATAAAAAAATTAACATTGCTTGTACCTCAGAGTTTAAATACTTGTATATAGACTAAGTACTAATACCCAAGTAAAAGCTAACTTCCTGGATAAACCTATGTTTTAACAACAGCATATTGTGTACATTTTACTCTCAAATGACAGCTCATTAACCTAGAATATAGATAACTATATTACCAACAGGAACAAACAGAACATTGGTAACTTTCAGAAAACAAAATAAGGGAATAAAAGAAAAAAAAGAAATAATGAGGAAGCTATACTGACTTATGTATTTTGCAACTTTTTTTCTAACTATATACCTAAAAAAGATTAATGCAGTTCACTATATAGAAAATAATTTCATAATTATTTAAAAGCATAATGCTTTCCTTTATTGTTTTTATTGTGAACCCTTCACACTTATAGCAAATACTAAATTATGATTAATATCTGTCCTCATGGGTTTAACCCAAAATTATTTTTAGAAAGGAAGGGAAAATAGAATTAACTTTTATATTATTATATTTAAAAAAAGTTAATCCAAAAATTTCCAAGAACTTGATTCATCCTTCAGTGAATTTAACTCATCATGTATGTCATCGACATGTTCATATATACTTAGAAGCTCATGTAAGAAGCCTGCAGCAGACCTAATGCTTACTCCTTCAAATCCTTCCAATGACTTAGCTTCTATGGAAGGTTCAGTTCTTCTATCATCTTTCAAAGAGTATATTGAGGAGGCTAGTGAGGAACATTCCATTGATTCACTTTCCTGAAAGTTAGATTATTTCTCTTAGTTATAATTATCAAATAAGTTCAATATTAATTTTATTACTGGTACCCAAACGACATTTTTCAAGTGAATATCTCTAAACAAAGTTGTTATATTGGTGACGTTATACATAATGAAACACTGATTATATAGATAAAAACTAATAACATTGCATAAGTAAGAGATTTTACATCCTTAAGTCCTTACGTCCGCTGGTAACTTGGCCAAAAATACTTAAACAATCCAAATACACAACAGTTTGTTTATCCTCATCTATTTAAAGAAATTAAAAAAATTCTTAATATATAGGTTTAGGTAGAGAAGAAAATGAAACAATAACTTTGGATCATGATTATTGGTCACAAATATCTAATAAAAATTACATACAAATCTAAAAGATAATTAGGAAGATATTAAAACCAATATTTCAATTCAAGACAAAAGAATTTTCATGGAAAAAATAGAATTGTGCACCAAATTTAATTATTACGAATATAAAAATAACTTCTAGAGGCAGCTATATAAAAATCGATTTTTAAATTATTTTTAAGTGAATTATTAAGCAAATTTATATGGCTGCTTCATAAATATTTTCATATATACATTAATATTAGAATATAAGAAGATGGTCAGGGTTGCGGTCAAATATACATATATATAATATTAGAATATATTTCATATATTTATGAACATTTCATTAAGTAAGTTTAATGTATTTTTACCAGCCGATGAAAGGGTGTCAGCGCAGGTTAGTTCAATTTTGAACCCCATTGCTGCCGCAAAGATAATTTGATTCTCTTCTAGACAAATAAAAAATCATCTAAATTGGACCAGTATTAGCAAAATTACACAATATAGTATTTCGGAACCATAATGAGGAAATCCATCCACCTTTTTTAAAATAATTTTTCGTATTCCAGAAAAATTATTCCTAATATTTCGGTTTCCAGGATAAAGTTTGATCAAAAGTGAAACCAAGATTTTTCACTGACGTATGGAATGAGATAGGAGTATTGTTTAGAAAAAGGTTGGGGGGTCCTGGGATAGATTTAAGGAGAGAGGGAGATCCAATGATCATAGCTTTAGTCTTTTCGGCATTTAATGTAAGTTAATTGTCTGTTACCCAAGTGCTTATATTGTTGATGTCTTCTTGTAGTTTTAGAATAGCATTGAAGGCATCATAAGGATAGAAGGCAAGGTTGATTTGTATGTCGTCAGCTTATAGATGATACTGGGAATGCTGGATGGCTAGTGGAAGGTCATTGATAAAGATGGAGAAAAGAGTAGGGGACAGAGGAACTCTGAGGTACACCTTTAGAAAGAGTTAGGGAGCTAGAGGGAGGATTATTAGGAATAACAACATACTTTGAACGACCGGTAAGAAAGGATTGAAACCATTGAAGAACGCTAAATGATAAAGAGAGATTGTGAAGTTTAGAAAGGAGGATATTGTGATCAACAGAATCAAAGGCTTTGGAAAAATCAAGGAGAATAAGGATGGTGAGTTTCTGCTGGTCTATGGCTGTTTGAAGGTCTTGAGAGATTTTAATATGAGCAGATGATTGGAATAGCCTGGGTGGAAACCAGACTGAAGGTTGTTCAAAAGGTTATTTAACTCAAGAAATTGGGAAAGTTGGGATTGAACTATCCGCTCTACAAGTTTGGATAAGTTTGATAATAGGGTAATAGGAGTAATCATTAGGGGTTTCTGGATTTGAGGTTTTATTCAATGGACGGACTAGTGCGGTTTTCCAGCCAGAATGGTAAGTGGAACTTTGCAGGGAGAAGTTAGAGATGTGAAGAATAGAAGGTAATGAGGTTTTAATCAACTTAACTGGAGTATTATCAAGTCTGTAGTCATTGATATGTAATTTTTGAATGGAGTTAAGGATGTCATCAGGTGTAATATGGGAGAAGTAGAAGCGGTTGGAATTGAATATGTAATGACTAATGGCCGGGGGAAGTACAGGGGTTGAAGAGGAGGAGACAAAATGAGAGTTGAGGTCATTGGCGGAAATAGAAGGAGATGGAATTTGAAAAGGTTTAACCAAGGACAGTTTGCAAAGAATTGCCCATTTTCTTAGGAATTAGAAGTGCTTAACAGAGATTGATGGAAATGATAGATTTTGCACACCGTGTTGAGGCTTTGGTACTGTTTCATAGTTGTTTAAAGAAGGTGTAATCTTCCGGGAGCCAGGTGCGTCTAAATCTTCGCCTCTATAATATAAACAGATAAAATATAAACAGACCTTCCACCAAAATTCACCAGGGTAATGACCAGTGAATTCACTCAAGCAGGAATATAGGTTCCTGAATATTTGTCCAAGTATTATGATTCCTATATCATTTTTTCTTAGCTGTTCTAAATGGTTTACTCTTTCTAATCCCTCAAACAAGAAAGGTAGCTGAAAATAAAAAATTATAATAACATAATATTCAAACAATGCGTGTTAGACTATATACTGATCTAATTATGCCTCGGTAAACATACATTATCCTGTAATGATATGAAATTGAAAATAATCATCAAATGTAATAATAAAAAAAAACAAAAGGTCAGTTTTGAAATGAGTTAAATATTTGATTAAAAATAACCCATCATAAATATGGATAACTTTAAGCAATATACTGCATAAAATGAGTTAAAGGAAAACAAATTTAGATAACATAAATAAGATAATGTTGTCACTTAAGAAGTATGAATTAGTATACCAAATAGAAATAATTTATTATTATACTATGACAAATGATTTTATGTTACATACTGGACTCCACCCTTCTTTTATGTTTGATAGAGCATCATTAATGGGCATCAAATAATCTAGGATTGTTCCATCACCGATTTTGAACCTGAAGCCAAAATAGAAGATGTGAAAACATATTGAGAAGTAATGACCAACTCCACAAGATAATTAGAGTTGTTTATTGGACTTAATGGATAGAGTAATCATACAGATAATGATCTGGGTTTATAGAAGATTCAAATTACAATTCACAGAAACAAACTCTAATTATTTTCCTTAGTTAGTTTATTAGTTGTAGTAAGTTCATTAGTTGTTTTTTTGTTTTGTTTTTTCTGACCTTAATAAACATAAATTGCAAAGAAGAATACAAAGATTATTAGAATGGGGCAAGAAAAATATTAAACAGGAAATATTTGAAACTGATGATATTCTGAAATGAAAAGAAAAACAATTTTTATTCAATAAGAAGATGGTTGGAAATAAATTAATAGATCATATTGTTTATGATAATTTTAATGTTCCAACCTTTTACTCTCAATTCCTTGTTGGTTTTGATAAAGAACTGCAATATATGTTTAAATTACAAAACAAAATAAATAAAATTCCTATTAATTTTGTATTTAATTTATTTTCATTTGACCCCTAACCATCATCTATCTCTTCTATGTTAACATACTTTGAATATCCAGCAAAAGATTGTGTTCCCCTTTTTAAAGCTTCCCACCAGTTCTTCCAATTGACAACATACATAGGATCTTTCATGAATTCCTGAAAGAAATCAATTCAATGTTCAATATTGATAAATGTATATTGCCATTAAATGGTGTGAATGTGTGGTGTGATTATTAAGTTTATTCTGGATCATTTTCTTATCTATAAAATTAATTAAATAATAATATGAATTAAACACAAAAAGGAAGAAAAATATTTTTAATTTTCTTTTCAACTCATTGGTATGAATTTCATAAGGAATTAATGAAATCATAATTTTGGTTTTTCAATATTATTTAACAGCAGAAATTTAATACTTTGACCAAGGAGGCTTCCCTAGAAAAGCACAATTTCTTTTGTTATTGATATTTTCTTTTATATTAATTTAAATAGGAATTATATAATGTATAAAATGTAATATTTAGCCAAACAAAGTTTAAATACCGGTTTTTTAACCATAATGACTATAGTCGTCACAAAACTATGCCACTAAATCTAGGTATACAATCAGCTGATACATGAATGTTTTGTAGTTTTTATAACTGAATTATTGGATAAGGACTCTAGAAAGTTTTGTATATCACCACATTTTCTATAAAACATGTAGATGTGAGATAACCCAAAACAATATAAAAAATATTTTAAAATAAAACAAATTGGAATGTGTAAAATAAAAGAATAAATTTATATACTTAAAAAAATAAATTTGATAAAAAAAAAAAATTTGAAAGAATATAAAAATCCTCAATGGCGGGAGAACCCAGGATGATAGCTACGACAGTACTAAATAATAGCTACGACAGTACTAAATATGGTTCGGGACAATCCGAGGTGAAAGGGAGGCGCTAGAGCTCTTTCTACTGCTCCATACACAAGCTAGAAATACCGGAGCAGTATTAGAAAAGTAATAGAATTCAGTACTAAGGCTGAAAATGTGCAATAAGGCAGGATTTTAAATCAAGTACTGATTCTAATATGTTACAAAAAAATTATATCATTTTTTTTAATATCTTAATCTCCTGAAAAATTATATTGCTCATTAGAAAGATAAATTCTCAACTAAACGAAAACAAAAAAATCTAAATTGTAACATTATTAGAAAAGTAACAGCATACAGTACTTTGGAACTATAATTGTTTTTTAAATATTATGAGAAAGTTTCTATGGAAACCTATCTACTTATATATTATTTAGTGATATTTTAAAGACCCTTTTCATCAAGCTAGTTTTTTCTAGCGAGATAAAATATAAACTCCTTGATTAGTTTGTAATGTTTCCAACAAGTCCATGACTAACAAGATATCATTTTTTAAAGATCACATCAAGTTTACAATTATACCAATATGTTTTAATATGCAATATATAATTATATATAATTTCATCTACCTGAGCTGCGGCTACAAAAAGTAGCTGAAAGTACTTTCCAATTCCAGGTATGTTAACATTTAATACTTTTCCAATAAGACTAAGAAGCAAATAAGGCCTATCCAGAGGCAATCTTTTAAGATTCGGCTTGAGGATCCATATAATATTTAAAAGTGGCACTCCAACTTCGCTGCAACACTCCAACACTCTATCCAATGAAAATGCTGTTTCCCTTAAAGTCCTAAAAATAATGGTACAATATAAGCAAACAAGGAAAGATTTAACTATAAACTATTATTTATAGATATAACTACATAATTATGTTTTCAATAAAGATTAATCTCAGGCTGTCTGTAGCTCAGATGGTTGGCGCAGGTCTATCAGTCTGAGATCAGCGGGAGGCGCCGTTTTGAATCTGGCCTGGGGCATTGACTTTTTTCATTAAGTGGCGGTACCACAAAATGAGAAACTTCCCCCACCGTGATTAGAATAGACTGGTCACCTGTCAACCAGGCAAACATCACCTTCGCTGTGGATTCCCTTATATTAGTAAAAAAAAAAAAAAGAAGATTAATCTTAAGTATTAGATATCAATTAGAGGTATCATGGTATTTATTTTAACCTACCTATCTTTTGCTAATTTTTGAAAAATTGAAGTTTGAATAGGATTCTTACTCAATGTGCATACATCAACTTTGTAACACAAGTTACAAAAATTAATGATTTTAATTTTAATATATTCAAATAATTAGGGTGAATTAGTTTATTAACTGTACTTTCTTGAGAGGAGGAATCTCGTTATAGGTTCACACATACAAGGTCCCTATTTATCAGCTATTATTAGGGTTTGAAATTCATAAAATCTTATTTTGACTTTTCACACCCCCATCTTCCAATCATTTAACAGGTACTTATTCTTTTTTATATTCATTATATCTCTACGCATCCCTCCATTTCAATACAAAGGTAAAAATTACTTCCAAAAAATGTCAAACTATTCTTCAAATCTTTAATCTGTTGATTAACCTTAATGTTATTTCCATGGCCATATTTACAAATCATTAAATAAAAAACATCATAGTTATCGATAAGCTGACTCAACAAAGTCTAGGAATGTTTCCATTAAAAAAAAAATACAAGTAGTGCAAAAGTATACAATTTCCAAATTAATATAACACCATGTGAACACTAATTCCCAAATTTCAGGAAATTAAACAAACCCTTCTTCAAATATAGGCATGTTAATGAACATTCACTTCCACAACATGAGTGACAGTAATGGATGAAGTTCTAACACTTTTTTTCATTTCCTGCATGAATACAATCAACGCATCTCTACCTTCAATAGTGAGAATCCAAAAACCACACCCCTTTGAATTTTTTTATTTAATTCATATGAAATCTGTCCAATAGACAGATGAAATAATAAATAACCAAGAGAAAAATTGAAGTGTCCCACTTCCATACCCATTGAAGCAAGTTTACTACACAAACGTTTTAATAAGTGTATTTGAATAAACGGTGTATTAAAATAAATTTTTAAAAAAAGTTTTTGGTTATTATAATTAATTGCTCTATTTGAAAACCTCAAATTGAGCAATTATATTTGAAAAGTTAGTTATTATCGAGTTGATAAAAGCATATTTTTATAGTCCTAACAGTGAGGCAAGGAAAAATTACTCAGACGAAAAATTGTATTTCACTATTTAATTTTTAAAATATTGTTATATAATCATTATTATATAATGAGACGCTTATAACATGGAGAAGGAGAACTAATGGCGAACTGTTTGCAGAAACTGGTCAGTTAATATCTCATCATATGAAGGCAAGGAGGCTAAGATGGGCAGGATATATGGATCGAAGCAATCCATCAGGATGCCACACTCTACACAACAATAAACACCAATATATTTGGCAAGAGACCAAGTGGGAGGACAAAAACCAGATGGATAGACAGAACCAACAAAGATGTTAAAGAGCTGCATGCAGAAAACTGGAAAGCAGTAGTCCAAGACAGGTAAGCGCCAAGAAGGATGGTTTGGGCTGCCAAAGAACTACTAAGTCTGTGGAGCCAACAGAAGAGAGGCCATATTACAGGAGTGGCAGGCACTGTGGGACAGCAGCCCGCCAAATAAATTGAAGGCGATCAAGAAAAATGTGAAGGCATGGAGCAGCTCCAGTCGCGGCAACCGCAGAGAGGAGGTTGTATTGACACACCTAAGACTAGGACACACCAGGCTCACACACCTTCACTTGATTACAAGGAGGATCCACCCAGATGCCAGAAATGTAATCAAAGAATGACAATAAATCATATCTTCGAAGAGTGTGTTTAATAAAAACAATAACTGGGTATACCTTCAAATATATCAGAGGCCTTGGGAAATGGAGAATCATATTTAAATAAGATTATGTCTTTTCTGAAAATACAAGGACTATTTGTGAATATATAATGTATATATATGAATGTATGCGTATGTATATGTGTGTTTGTATGTATGTATGTATGTGTATATATATATGCTTTTTGTATATTATGTTTTTTTTGTATACTTTATATATTATGTGTTTGGTTTTTTATATGTTATGTATATTTTTTTATCTATTTTATACATATATATGTATTTTTTTTTTCATTTATATAATTGAACACTGGGTATGTACATGAGTGGGGTGTTGGCGTTGATGACCGGTGGGTTTTACGCCTTAATTTCTTAATAAACAAACAAACAACAGAAGAAAAAAATCATTATAAATGAAAGTGCAATTAAATTAATTACAATAAAAACATATCAAAATTAAGATGGTGTTGCTGAAAGAGCTGATGAAACATGAATGGCTGTTGAGGAACTTAGGGAGGGTTTTATAAACAAAGACAAAGGGTATATGTTTCTGTTAATAGATACCATGGCTGACTGTCCCAAACAAAGGTTTCCTGTCAGAGGAGCAGTGTCGTCATCTACTGTTTTATTTACAAACCAATTAATAAAACCTATTGTCTATAACAATGGCTGCTACAAGTGAATAGATCCAACCTAGATACAGCTACCTACCTGATAGTCTAAAGCAGTACTGCTACCAACAGTGCTGTTTTATTCACAATAACATTTACAAATTAATGAGGTCACAATTAAATTAAAAAATTAAATAATGAAACCAATTTTCTAAAAAACCATGAAAGGCTGCAGAAAAGAAAAAGAAAATTAATACTGCATAAAAGTTTCAATACCTGTTATCACATAATAAGACTACAATCTTAGTGATGCTTAACTAAAATCATTATTTTATTATCATAAAATAATAAGAATTTCATTAATAATACGTTACTTTATGCTATTAAAATAATAATGTATCTCTTGCCTATCCAAAATTTCGAAAACAAGGTGAACATTTTCAGGAGAAATAAGCGCTCCAATAATCTGCTCCTTATGAAACCTCGTTCTGGTCATGGTGAAGTTTCTACTTTCAGATAGGTGAGGAGGCCAATGGACACAAGTAGTAGGATAATCAAGAAATTGGATCAGCTCATCGTTCCAGTCTTTAGCCATGGTGATGGAAAATCCTTGTCTTGTAAAAGTAGAAAAATTACCAAGATAAGCCCGTCCTACCTTTGACAAAAATATATATTGTTACATTAATAGGATGGTTGAATGATTACTAAAACTTGCCTAAATCCATCTTAATTGGGTACTTATTAAAAAAATAATTATTTACAAATCAATTTCATAATTATTATGATAAATTATTTATTTATTCTGGAACATGTCCCTTTAGATCAACATTACAGGAATAGAAGACGGACTTCAGCCACTTAAAGTAAAAAAATAAAATAAAATAATTAATACATAATAAAAAAATTAAAAAATAATAAATCATAATGTAGGAACTTCTAATTCTTTAACCCTAAAGAAAAATAATTGAACATTGCAAAAAAAGTTTTATATTTATGGTGTTTGATCGTAAAACATGGTAATTGAAAAAAGATAACTTCAGTTAATTACATTATTTTCCAGGAGTCGCTTATTGTTGAAGCAACATTAAAAAATATTTGTAAT
Organism: Halyomorpha halys; assembly: GCF_000696795.3. Taxonomy (NCBI): domain Eukaryota; kingdom Metazoa; phylum Arthropoda; class Insecta; order Hemiptera; family Pentatomidae; genus Halyomorpha; species Halyomorpha halys. The sequence continues at coordinate 55,123 of NW_027116643.1, read as the reverse complement.
TTATTTTATTTCTTTAATGTAAATTTAATAATCAATATATAAATGGATTTATTTAAATTATATAGGACATTTTTATTTAATATAAAAATATGTGAGTGTTTGTGTGTGTGCGTGATGTATTTCATGTAAACAGCCGTCAGTTCCTGATTATAAAATTGAAAAAATACTAAGCCTGGATTGTTTTTAAGAAATACCCAGCAAGGCTCTTATCAGTATGTTGTATGCTTCTGGCCAGACCACATACACTTCGCCCAGGAGCCCCTATTTTTGTTTTACTTCAAGGAGTATCTCTGCTCTCTCAGCTGGACGGAGGTCAGATATAGACATTTCCATAAAATATTGTCCAAGGCACATATTTCAGTTTTTTCTTATTTTTCATTATAAAGACAGAATAATTTTTTTTTATCCTTTTTTTAATATAAAGAGGTAATTTGTCAAATAATTTTTTATTTTGTCTTTTATAATTTATAATAATTTTTTGTTCAATAAAAAAAGGCATTAAAAATACAAATAGCCTAAAAAAATTTTTAGACATCTATAAAATCTATCAGCCCTAAATAATCCAGGGAAACCAAAAACTTCAATTCACAATAAATGTCTCATTGTCATAAACTCATTTATCAGTTGGTCAGCATTTCAGTTGAGTGCCTCATTTATTTTTTTAGGTATCTGACTATTTACCATCTAGTTTTGGTGCTTTTTTTATGAAAAAAAAATCACAAGTAAATAATAAACCAGTAATTTCTTATTCAATATAATATCATATTATTAGTTATTCTTTGGTTAATCTTAACATATAGTTTACTTGTAATTAAGTTCATAACACTATTAGAGTAAATCAACCTTTTAATATATATTTATTGCATTTTCTAATTTTTCTTTCTGGGTAAGTTAACAGCCTTCAAACATCAAACCTTTTGTTACCGCCATAATAGATAATTACCTTGTAAATAGGATTTTTAGTTTTTAGTATTTAGTTTTATAGTTTTAGTTATATAGTTTTATTAGTATTTAATTTTGTTACATTTATTTCTATTTGTATTGTTTTATTTAGATCTAGCTATTTGAAAAGAAAAATGTGTAATTATATTTGTTTGTAATAATGAGTAATAGAGACAGTTGCTAGGGGTGATCATTGTTGCTAAGAAGCGTCACATAGCAACGGACCGACCATCTTAGTTTTTTAGAGGAGTTCCGGCTAATTAGTGGCCGTGGTAGCTTCTAAGCAGCCCTGTCTGCCCTTATAATTTAATAGTTTGGACATTTTTAGTGAGTTAGTGAGTCATTACAGTTTGAAACCAGACCTTTTCTGTGTTTCCACTTTATTAATTGCGGTTCTGACTAATTAGTGGCCCTGGTAGCGTCATTAGCAGCCCTGTCTGCGTTCATTTTGTCGGCTCGCCTAATACAACACGACTGTTGGATATTCGGACCATCAACGAGCCACTACACCAACTCTGGACCATTGCAGCGATTTATTTAGTAACAAGAGCAGCAACCTATCTCGGCAGCACTCTTCCTCGGATCTATCGGAGAGGAGCAAACGTTTCGTCGAGCAGTATTTATTTTACATATTTATATTGTTTGTAAATTTGTCTCTTTTGTTTTCTTAATTTATTTATCGAATTTTATTTTTATCTGAAAGGCCTTTTTTATTTTTACTTGTATGTTTTGTTTATGTTAGTTTTTAGTTTTGTTTTTTACCATGACAAAAAGACATAGTCGATTTGAGGTGGCTTTAACACCTTTTATTTTTTTAAATTTTAGGAGAGTAATAATAATTAAAAGTATAAATATTCAGTTAATGTAGCGTTATAATATCACTAAAAGCTACTAATTTGAAGTTTATAAATTTATATTTAAGAACTAATTCTATTAGTTTCGTTATGAAACACAGCCCTGAAAATTATGTTACAAAGGGAAATAAAATTATTTACGATATGTGAACAGGATAAGAGTGTTATTGGTATTTATAGATTACTCTACCCTTAATTGCATGATTTATAAAAGTTAATAGTGAATAAAAAAAAGAAATTGAAACTATTACTTACCTTTGCACCAGTTTCAAGTATTCTTTTTCCGACATAAGAAACAATAGAATAAACCTCATCACAGGTCATCCTGAATTTATTGATAAATAAGATCATTTTGGTACCTAAATAAAAAAAAATATACATATAAATAAGAATTATTTCATACATATTTTTTTAAAATAAAAAGTAATGATATAACTAAGAAAAAATATGCATGTAAATAAGAATGATTTCATAAGCAATTTCTTAAATAAAAAATAATGATAGGAAATAACTAAGCCCCGAAAAAAAAAAATATATAAAAATTGTTTTCAATAAACATTATCATTATTATGGCACTGTTGTCCTACAAGAACACGGGCCTCCTCCACCACAGCCAACAAATCTCCACAATTCCTTTCTCTTTTTCTCTATCTTTCAATATCCAATTGCCTTAGATCTTTCTCCACATTGTCTAGCCATCTGATCCAGGGATGTCTTCCAGCAACTTCCAAAGCAATATTAAAAATATGAGGAGCCAGAAGATCACCCTGTCTCAAGGCGATTCTTCACAGAAAATTCTTGGAACAGCGAACACTTTTTTGGTGTCTCTACCTTTACCATACCTTTTAAAAGTCCTATTCTGTCCACAATGTTGTATGCTTGTTTGAAATCCACAAATAGCATATGCATGTCTATATAATATTCATAAAACTTTTCCATTGCCTGCCTCAGGGAGAATATCTGGTCAACTGTTGATTCAAAAAACATTAACATTGACTAAAAAATTTAAAATATAATATTCAGATCAAATTGAATTGATTATATGGAAAATCTAAAATAAAAAGAAGTTATATTTGTTAAATTTGATTAAATTTTGTGGGATAATGGGTGCTAATCTATACCTAACATTAAATGTAAATAAATTTATAAAAATATGAAAAAATTATTTGAAGTTCCTACTAGTGGGTTTAATACTTGAAGTACACATATTTCTAAAGTCTTCTTTCTTCTTTCAGAAGAAAATCCAATTTAACTACATTTCAAAACTTGCACATTACCTTCATGGGCTTTATAAGGTGTTTCAACATTTCAACTATCTCTTCTAATGAACTTTAGTATTATCAAAAAAGCTGACTTTTAACTTTATTACAAACTGTATAGATGGAAGGCACCATTGAGACTGAGCCGCTCCTCTTGAAACCCAAGGTATTTTTACTATCTATCAATATGACATGTTATCCTTATTTACTCAAATGAACTCAACAGTTTTAGTAATAAATATTTTTACTAGTTTCTACAGTTGTACACTTAGAAAAAGATAACAATCATTATTATTGTCATTTCATTGTCAATAAATATTTCAACAATTTTAAAATTTGAATTAAAATTTTTTACTTATCATTATATTGACCCAGGGTTCAGGTATGCATTTAGAAACATATTAAACACACATTCTAGTAAAATTAGTACTGATAAATGAACGGAATAAAGGTTAAAAAACTACCTGGCTCAGGAACGATTGAGTGAAGACCTGCAGGATCCATTAATTGCTTTATTAATTCTGATAAAACATCCTCTGCTTGTAAACCAGGAATATAATAGCCTATAATTGTCAGAATAAGTCAAGCATCTAATCATAAAAATAAAATATATCAATTCAGACACTTGAGTAATGGGATTTTACAATATCTATTGTCCATTGATGAAGTATTTGTGCAATTCCAAAATAGTTACTGTATATTCAACACATATCTACACTTTCATTTATTTTCAAATTCAACTTTCAATGAGTTTTGAAATTTTTCCAAAAACAATTTCGGCTTTAATCAAACAAGATTGCCTTATAAATTGAAAAAAAAGAAAGGAAAAAATGAACGAGCCACATTACAACTCAAATAAATGATATAAATAATATTTAACTTAAAACTAAAAACTTAATTTACTTAAATCTAAAACTTATAAATAGAGTAGAAAATTATTAACATAATTAACATTGCCCAATCACAAAATAAAAAATAGAGATTTCAGCACAATTTTTTCCTTTGAATCAACCTTTCTCACAAACACAAAAATAGAAAAAATATCTAAACTTTTGAAATAACACATCAAAAATCCTGTAAATCTATCTGGCTGACAGCTGTAACTTGTGATATCCATTTGATTCCACCTGTATCCAAACTAGTATCCTCAGCTGTTCATATGCGATATACATACTTAGGCTAAAAAACTAGTGAAATATAGATTCTTTCATCTCTTGTTCATTATTACCAGCCTCCTATAGATATTTATCAAGTTTTTTTTTATCCTTAAGAACTTTAATGAACTTATACTATACTTAAAAAAATCTTTCAAACATAAGGAGAACTCTGTAAATTCAAAACAAAAATAGTTAAATGATGTAATAAACAACACTGAATTCAAGAAGTGTAATTGGATTCAGAACAAATTAAGACCTATCCGATGCCATCTTTAATCATCTCCCTAACTCCTTTCCATTCCCCTACAGAGAACATAAAATAGGCATATTGAGTAAACTATAAAGAAGCCAGGAGGGTCTTCTGAACTCTAGCAAGGATTCAACAAATCATATTATTAGAGGGGACCTGCTGTAATTAAAACTAGACAGCAGTGATGAAGTGCATCCCTTCAAGATTTATCGCTTGAAATTTTAATCCATAACAATAATTCATTTATTATTTTCAAAAGTGTAATTTATAATCCTTACCCACTTGACCCTCCAATTTTAAAGTTAAAAAGTTTCTATAAAACAAATTTGAACTCAATTCAAATTGTGAGAAATACAATGGAGCATAAAAGGCTCAGTCAATAAGCACATAATATTTCAGTTTATAGGAAGACAATCTGAGTGGTGGTCAAGAAAGGTAAAAAAAAATTGAGGCAGTCTTAGGACTGGCCAACAAAAGTAAAACTTCTGCAAGTGAAATAATGTTTTAAAATGTTATTAATGATGATATTACTTTTTTTAATAATATAATAACATTTATATTTATTCCAAAAAACAAATTATAATATTATTTATTCAATAATAATAACATTATTATTATTTATTCAAAAAAACAAATGGTAGGGTAATGGTGGGGCTGAGAGTATTGGGCAAACAATGTTCTGTCTAGGACAGAAACACTCTAGACAAACAAATATGGATACTCCATACATGTTTACCCTAACAACAATAAAAATTCAAATGTATTACTACATTAATTTACCCTAACATCTTTTCCACTTTTTACCTCTTTAAATTAGTATAATTTTCAATTATAACTCTTAACAAAGAGGATGAAACACAGAAAACATTTCTCTCACTTACAGTATGCATCTACAATTTTTAGTTATTGAGATATTTTAATCTAACTGCAAAACATAACGAGTGTTGCCCCCACCATTTCCATTTCCTCTTGAGCATTTCCTCGTGTCACAAAATCAATTTACTCCCATGTATATTTTTTTCTTGAGTTTCAGAATGTTATCAAAAAAGTTTCACTTCAAAAATAGCAGAAAAACTATTTATTAGTAACTGATGTTTTACCCAACTTCGCAGAGCTGAATTCTGGAAGAAAAGCCCTACAATAATGACCACTACACAGATCATCTTCCTATTATCATTTACTGTCAACTAATTATCTTTCAACTTTTTTTTTTGCAGAGTTATCTTTGATATTGTTTCCTAAATTTGATAAGACAACAAATTAATTATAGTTAACTCAAAAAGTAAATGACCTTTATCATTTCGGATTCCAGAACCAACAAATGGGCCAAACTTAGTCAAATAACAATCAAGGGTAGCTACATGAATCCCTTGCGTCACGCGGCTGATTGCAGCAAGGTTGTAACCCTTTGCAGCCATTCCTGCTGCAACCTTAAATTGAAGAACGATACCATTATGTCCCCTGCGTCCATATCTCCATTTTTCAGGCTAAAATATAAATATGATAATTTTATTTAATGAATGATTATAAAGTAATTAATTATTACTAGATCAGAACATATGAAATGTCAGTTCCCACGTCATGAAGTATATGAAAGAAAACAAACTTTAGCCAAATCATATTTATTCAAAATAACTTTTGTTAGCTTTGTAGTAGCCTACTACTCTCGTCATTCATTACAGCTCGACCAAAAGACCGAGATGTAAACCACTAATAGATTAAGCCAATCAACATATCATATTAATTTGTGATAGTTCTAGTAAATAATATAAATCAGCTTATGTAATAACTAGGGGGTCCTGTTACACTATAGCCGTGAGTCAACCCTGTGGGTTCTGGAGCCCTCCTGAAGTCCACCCAGCCTCATAAATTTGGTACCTTTTTTTTTTCCGGCAAAGAAGCACTGTGGCCACAGAGGGCCTATTGTACGCCGTCCCTCCTCTGCTCAAAAAAGGCCAATTGCCTTTGCAAATCTGGACACTGTGTAAGGATCCACTGTCTCGCAAAGTTTGGGGTCCAAGATATGATCCTTACCCTTTGGTGAGGAATCGTGTTCTTGCTACTACGTCACATCTGCAAATGATGTGGTAAGCAGTCTCTTCATCCTTCCTCCAGAACCTGCACATAGGGGACTCTATCAATCTCATTTTATAGAAATGCTTATTTAGCTGACAGTGTCCTGTGTATAGACCTGTCACCCATCTTAAAATACTCCTATCCATATTAAGAAGACAATTACTTCTTTTCGGACAGGATCCCTTGAGGAACATTTTTGATTGTTCCATTCCTCTGGTATTTCTCTAGAGTAACCCAGCCTTGCTTTCAGCAATCATTTTGATGTGCTTCTTCGCATGGCTGAGACTAATCCCACATATGCGGTCAGGTGTAAAAGGAGCGGATTCAGATCCTTTCCTTGCTAGGTAGTCCGCTCGCTCATTACCTTTAATGCCCTTATGTCCAGGCACCCATTCCACCCGCACCTTGTTGGCCAAGGAGAGTTCAAGTTAACCTTACACTCCTCCACCAATTTAGAGCAGGTTACATAGTTATCCAGCGCATAGATGGCTGCCTGACTGTCCGTGTAAATCGTAATTACCCTTTCCCTCGTGCCCTCTTCTATTAAATTCTGGGCACAGACATTTATTGCAAACACCTCAGCCTGGAATACTGTGGTGTGTTTTCTTAACACCTCCATATTCCTGCTCCAGATCCTTGTTCCATTAAGGATCCGTCTGTGTAGCAGTTTATCCCATTGTACGGCTTGTGTGGGGTAGACCCTTCATTCCTTACACTATAGTAAGTGTTCTTGTATTTCTTCACCTGATGATTAGAATGCATAGCCAGGATCCCATCTTCATTGATCCTTCTGAACAGTCTACCATGTCCCTCATAAGTTAGGGAATGGTAGTTTGTTCCTAGTTTCAAAACCCTATATGCAGAACTAAGGGCTTGAGCTTCAATCTCTATATGGAGAGGTTTAATGTTCAGAAAAACTTCCATTGTTGCAGAAGAAGTAGTGCTTATGGCACCCGTTATCATGAGGCATGCCAGTCTCTGAAGTTTCCCGAGCTAAGCTTGGGATTTCCTGGTCATAGCCCTGTGCCACCATACGATAGCAGCATATAGGACAATGGGTCTTATCGCTGCCATGTTCTATCAATATATAACTTTTGGTTTAAGGCCCCAGGATTTGCCTACGGCTCCTTTACATGCCCAGAGACACCTCAGTGCCTTCATACTGCTCCTTTCAACATGAAGTTGCCACTTCAGTTTACTATAAAGGGTAACGCCAAGATGTTTGAATTCACTGCAGAATCCTAATCGTTCACCGTTAAGATACAGCGACCTGATTGCAATGTTCCGCCTGTTAGTGAAGACACAAAGACTGATCTTTTGAGGATTGATTCTCAGACCATATTCCTGGCACCATCCATTCATAAGGTCTACCGATGTTTGAAGCGGTCCTGAAATAGTTTCTGGGTATTTGCCTCCTATCAACACAGCGATATCATCAGCATATCCCTGCATGTAAAAACCTTCCTTATTGGATGTGATAAGTAAGGTGCCCACCACTATACACAACAGCATTGTTGACTGAATCAAAATATAATATTCTTTCAATTAAACTCAGTATCGCAATGTTCACGACTTGTACATAAATTAATTCAATAAAACATATGACTTTTCTCTCTCCCTCTGCCTGCTATCTCATACCCCTACGCTGCTGCTACTAATTTTTTTTGTATCGTCTTACTTATATGAGTATAATACCAGAAATTTAGTTCAAGCATTAAATTTTAAGCAACAAAACTCAAAATTTAGTGTCCATACAATAAAATGTAGAATTTGTGGAGAAAAAACTCAAAATTGTGAAAAACCTCAAAAAGTGCAATTTTGTGCAAATAAAATTAGAGTTTTAAATGTCATTTCGATGATTTGAGCTTCAGTCAAGGTTTGGTGGAATTTAAAGCTAGGGAACAAAAAATGCAATTGCATAGTAATCCGGTCTTTAGTAATAACCATGTAATATATTATGTTTCTTAATCCACTTATATTTGTAGCAAGACACATCAGTAGCCAAAACTCAGCTATCTAAATCAATCCTATTCACTCTACAATTCCTCTGAGTGTAACTGAGGGCAAAAAATAGTATCATTAAAGTCATTCTATAATTTGGCTTATACTCATAGGAACTGGCATGTCCTATATCGCAAGTCAACATTATTAATTAATACATTAATAAAAATTAAACTTGTAACCTGATGGTCAGATATATCATCTCTGGCTAAAACAAGTTCTGCATCAATACCAAGTTTGCGAGCTCGTTCAATAGCAAATAAAAAACTCAATCTTTCTTCATTTTCATTAAGGATTATTATGACCACTCCTTCACCTGAATCCAGTTCCTTTATTGCCTATAATACAAATAAAAATAGAAGTTAAAATCATTTTTAGAATGTTTACAAATTTAGTAATAGGAGCGGAGATAAAACTTTACAACTTTACTTCTTGAAATAATAAAACATTTTAATTTAAACAAAATGTATAAAGATAATATTTTCCAATTTAATAATTTATATTTATTGAATTTTACTACTTCATGGAAAGTAGTTGGTTTTGGTAAGAATTTATTCATGATCTTTATTATCCTCCACAATTCAACTTTGGCAGTAATAACATGGTTTGTTCACAAAGTTTCAAGACTGGTCTCATAATCAAAAATGTATTGAATATTTCTTGCACAGCAAAGTTAAAGTTTTCAATATATATAACTCCAGCACCAACACCAACACTCCGCTTGCAGTGTTTTTCTATTGTTCATAGGCTCGCTCGACCTCTCCACGCGGAAGGCTTTTAAGAAACCCATTGAAGCTGCCTGGACTGCTGGGACCATGTCAAATCACTTCCCTTTCAAGTCTTTATCATTCGGGAAAACAAAAAGAAGTTGCTGGGAGTTAGGTCAGGACTGTAGGATGACTATAGCAGTTTAACTTAGCTAAAACTTTGGTGGCTAGCAATGTTTGAGAAGACACTTTGTCATGATGTAGAAACCAACTACCTTTGGTCTCTGGGCAGACTCAATCATTCAAATTGCAGAGTACTCCAATGTAAAACTAACCTCTGGCAGTCTGCCCAGCAGGACAAGCTCTTTGTGGAATACTCCTTTGGGGTTAAACTCAGGAAAAAAAAGTTTTGAAGTTTTGGATGTAGTCATCAAAGATTTGACCAAGCTCAATGTGGCAAAACTTCTATAGCCACTCTATAGCCTCGATCTAACTCCCAGCAATTAAGAAAGACCTGATAGAAAATCAATTTGACAGTTCCAGCAGCAGCTATGACGGATCCCTTAAAAGGCTTCTGAGTGAAGAGTTCCAAGGAGCCTAAAAACAATCGAAAAAACACTGATAGCGGTGTGTTCATCAATTTTAGGTTATGAGACCAGTCCAGAAACTTTGTGAATCCACCATATAGGTAGATATTTGGCTATGTATTTTTCACAATTAATCTATTTATCAACCTATGGTTAACTTCCCTGTTATATATAAACCAAATTTAATTGTTAGAAAACTTTAATTGATTTTTATAAAGAAATAAAAGCAAATCTTCAAGAAAAATCAAATAGAAATACCTGAAGAATTGTTCGGGGAATAGGCCCATTTCTTTCATTTCCAAGTACGACACCATCTAACATCCCTGTACAGACATATTCAGCATAGAGGGGATCAAGACCTGTCCTTCCTCCAGATAATACTTTCACTCTCTATAGCATAAAATAAACAACTAAAAAACGTATAATCTATACTAGTTCTTTACAAGTGCATACTTCATATTTTTTAGCTAAAATAGCAAATTAACAGATTCTAATTTCGCAGCCTCAGTATTTTGAAATAAAATATAAATTTATTTATTCTGGTACTGATATCTCGTTAGAATAAGTCAGATAAATGATAAAATTGCCCATTAGGATGAAGTTCAGTTAACTGAAGTCCAATTGAAGAAAACTGAGCAATCAGATAATAAGTTGGTGTTATAGAAAATAGATTTTATTATTTTGTTTGTAAAATAAAATGGTAGATGGCAACATTGCTCTGGCATGGGATAGCTTGGCGTCTATTGGTGAAAACACACTCTCGATGTCTTTGTTTATAAAACCCTCCCCAAATTCCACAACAATTGGTAAGTTTATTTATGAAGATGAGGAGAATAGTAAAACTGCCTCAGGGTGAAAATTGAAAAAGAGGATATTTGGGATACATGATTTTTTCAGGGAAGTGTTTGGTCAAATATGACATGATGTAAGGAACCATATTGAATCAATTAAAAAATAAGCGAGGAAAAGTGGAAATAGGTTTTATGAGAGGATCAGATCCAATAACATTTGATTTAGATGTATTAGGATCAAAGGAAATGAGTCTTAAACACCAATACAATTAAGATATTTTAGCAACTTGTTGGGAGCAAGTTAAGAGTTTAGAAGGGTAAAAGAAAAAGTATATCTGGTGGTTTTCAGCATATAGACGACAGAATGAAGGATATATCTACATGAGTCATTTATATGCAATGGAGAAAAGAGCAAGAGAAAACCACACCACAAGTAAGAAAGGATTTTGAGGGTGAGAAGGGAAATTAGGAAAGGCATAATCGGGAACAATTTGGCAAGGAAAGAACTCAGAGCTTGGAGACTAGAATTATGTGATCAACCATGTTGAAAGCTTTATAAAAATCAAGGAGAATTAAGATGGTATTTTCTATTCTAGGATTTTAACTATATGATAATGGTGTTTAGTATTTCTTCTTTGGTACTCACATTGTATTACTATTTTAAAATATTGCTACTTAAATGTAAAAATTATTAATTTACTCTTAAATAACAACAAAATAGTTTTAATTTTTACTAAGTGTTTATTTGGGTTTTTATTCACCATAAGGAAAATACTATAACAAAATATTGAAAAATTAGGAGGGAAAGGGCAAAGAGAAACTTTTTCATTCCAGCAGCATGGAGTACTAAGTAATCACACACCAAACTACATTCTCTTGAAAACAAATATGAGTGAAAAGAAGTATTAAAATAAAAAATATTGTGGCAGTTTCAACAGCATTACATATTCATTGCACAGGCCTGTTTCATACTTCATGATGATTACATGACCAAGCGCATGCAGATGCATAATATCCGATATTTATGCAGCAAAATAAAAGGACCAATCACTTTCAATTACATATTTATTCTGAAATAATTTATTTTTACTGGTTCTACAAACTTTTTTTTTTTTACTGAATTATACTTAATTACTGTGTAATTAATTACCACAAATAAAATATGAAGAAGATGGTCAGGGTAGCATGTAAAAACAAATAGTTGTTAACTATTTTTGTTCCTTTTTTACTGCAACCCTGACCATCTCTTCATATTTGAAATTATACGGTCAATTATTTATTTATAGAACCCAAATAAAGTAGATAACTGTAAGTTGTGTTAAGTGCCAATTTTATAAATATTTCAATTATTTGTTAGTTATTTTATATAATGAATAAAACAACAATATGTATGTACCTCTTACATTACCCATGTAAGGCCCACCAGGCCGATCTAGTATTAAATAAATGAATTAAAAAAAATAATAAAAAATGTACAATGTACCTTTTTGTATTGAGGTCGAATTATGATACGCTCATTTTTCATCATTTGTGCTTCTAAATTAACTAAAAACAGCCCTTGCCGTCCAAAATCATTCCACACTACAAAGAAACGGGATTTGTTATATTTTGTAGTTAATTTCCGTTTCGACAGCGCCTCAAGGAAATCTATACCAGCTTTTTCAACATTTTTTTTTGTGGCATGTTTATGGATGAAAGCTCTCCTGTCAGAAAATAATATAAATGATGATAAACAAAAACTAATAGAATGGAAGATATTTTTAAGACAAAAAAATGACTTATTTTATAACACAATTTAAAGCTGTATTATATTAACTTTATATCACACCAGAAAGCATTGTGAAGATCAATTATACCTTAGAGAAAAACTACCTTTTGGTGTACTAAATAGTAATATATCATAGTAATTAGATGTTTAAAACAGAATTAAAAAAGTAGAAATAGAGAGGATTTAATTATTTTTATTATATATTCTTAGTTTATTAATTATCCACAATTGAGAGGCAAAGTTGCTTTAAAAAGAATAATTATAGGTGTTAAAATACACTTAGTAAACAAATAATTTTGTTAAAATCATTTAATAGTAATTTAAGGATTTTTAAATTTAAAAATTACATATATTTTTTGAATCATATATATCATAACTATTGATTCAATCATGATAATAGCTTAAAGAAAATCCAGTGCTAAGTATGCAGATGTGAGATATTGTATAAAGTCAACTATAAATGATTAAATGTTCATTTATGGGTCATTTTCATGATAATAGACCCTTCTAGTATGATGATTTAAAAAAAAAAATCATATAAATATCTTAATCAAAATTTTTGTGTGCGTTTCTTAACTATTTAGACCTTATCACTAATGAATCCCCTCAGCCTGACCTTAATTCTTTCCAATGGAACATCATATATTCCTATAACTTCATTGACCCTATGGTAACCACCCTGACCTCAAACCTAAAATCCATATCAGATATCCATGCTCCTTTGAAAATCAGAACCATACGCCGTTCCACTGTACCTTGGCTGACCCCCGAAATAAAGGAAATGAAAAGAAGAGGTGCAGTGAGGCGCAAATACTGTCGAACCCGCTTACCTGCCGATTATATGTCTTTCAAGATCCTCCGGAATGAAACCCAATCCGCAGTCTGACTTGCTAAAGCCACCTACTTTCATAATACCCTTTCCAATGCTCCTGATTCCAAATCCAAATGGAAAATACTTCGTAACCTATCCCTACCAGAATCCAATAATCTCAGTTCACTCCACATGACTCCAGATGACCTCAATAACTATTTCTTATTCTATACTCATAATTCCTCTATTTCCGATATTCAACATCAGAATTTCAATCCTGAAGACTTCTTCCTCTCACATCTGTCCTACGATGAATTACTTTCCCCTGTCCTAAATTCCCACACTAATGATTATGGCCCTGATAGAATTCCAGTAAAACTAATAAAATCCAGCCTCCCTGTCGTTATTCCCGTTCTTTACCAGATCTACAACTTTTCATTGCAAAACTCCATATTCCCATCTTCCTGGAAAACTGCCATTGTCCGACCGTTGAAGAAAATTTCCAACCCTAGCTCACTCCACGACTTCCGTCCTATTTCTCTTCTATCTAACCTTTCCAAACCGTTAGAACGCCTTGTCCAAAATCAACTCTCCAACTTCCTAGATGAACGTTCCCTTATCAATCCTTTCCAATCTGGCTTTCGATCTGGCTACTCGACGCAATCCGCTCTCCTTAAAATAACCCATGACCTCCAAAACTTCATTGAACACCAAAACCTCACAATCCTCATCCTTCTAGATTTTTCCAAAGCATTTGACACTGTTTACCATAACATCCTCTTTACTAAATTGCGTAATCTTCCTCTATCCAAAAGTGCCCTGTGCTGGTTCAAATCCTTTCTCTCAAATCGGTCCCAGTATGTAGTCATCCCAGGTGAACCTCCATCTAAAACCCTCCCCCTTTCCTGTGGTATTCCTCAAGGCTCTTCTCTATCTCCTACTCTGTTTGCTATTTACATTAATGACCTTCCCCTCCAGATCCATCACCCGCAATACCACATCTATACAGATGATTTCCAAATATACCTGTCCTTCCCGCCTTCTAACCTATTACCAGTCACAGAGAAACTTCAAGAAGATCTGGATGGGATTTGCGAATGGGCAAGAGCTAACAAGTTGAAGCTTAATGCGGAGAAGACGAATCAATCTTAATAGGCTCCAATCATCTCCTTAAAACTGTTTCTAATATTCCAACTCTGTTCCTACATTATAGTTCCATCAAATTTTACCCCACCATCAAAAACCTGGGAATAACCTTTGATCAAACACTTTCCTAGAAAAACCATGTATCCAATATCTCCCGCCGTACCTTTTCAACTTTAAAACGTTTAAATTACTTCCGCCACCAATTTCCATTTGAAACTCGTAGACTCCTGGTCACTTCTCTAATATTTCCCCACTTTGACTATTGCTGTTCAGTATATGGGGGCGTCTCTGGGGGTTTCGAGGCAAAATTAAAATGTTTGATTAATTGCTGTGTACGATACATCTTCGGGATCCCAAGGAACGCCTCTGTTTCCCGTTTTTATGCAGAGTTGGAGTGACTTTATCCTTCCTACCACCTAAGTATTTCTTGGCTTCCTTCATCTTCCAAGTCCTCTAATCCCGCCGTCCATCATACATCTCTGAGCTCCTTTAATTCAAATCCTCTATAGAGGAAACCTATAGGTTCCCGCAATACCCATTCACGGTCTTCAGATTTATACACAAGGGCCTATTAATTCCATTTCCTATCCATTCAGACCCCATAAAATTGTAAATTAATATAATTGTAAATATGTATGTAAACTATTATATCATTCTCAATTATTTTTACATTGTTTTCTTTTCTATTTTTTATTTATTCATTTTTTTTTGTTATTGTTCAACTGATTAAAAGTGAGAAAGTAACCTATAATTATTTTTTTATAATGACTGTTTATATTTCTTTGTATTTTTTGTTTAAGTATTTCTCCTCAGCCCTCATCTATTGATTTCTCTGTATTATTCTAAAGGGACTCGTCCCAGAATAAATAAATTATTATTATTATTTGGCTTCTAGGGTCAAAATAATTTTAGAAAAAATTATTTCAATTCATTTGAAATGAAATTTGAAGAATAAATCTTCAAATAATTTATTTTACTTGAATCTCAGTCATTTTGCTCTCATTTTTGTATTGTAAATTTGTTTCATAATGGTTTCCCTTTCTTGTCAGGATTTTATAGAAAGGACATGGTTTCAAAGCAATTCGGTTATAATTCTTATAAATTGTAAATGTATATCTTATTTTATTGATTTGTGGGTCTTACTGTTTGTGCTAATTGTTTAGAAGAACTGTTTATATTTTTATTTTGTATATTACACATGGCTATCAACAATCTTCAGATGTAAAATAATCAAATACTTTTTTTTTTACAAATTTATAATTTTGACAACTAGTTATTTTCAATTTATTTTAGACAATCAAGTGTAATGTGTTTATTACAGCAACTGTTCTATAATATAAACTACAACAGTTACAACCACAGTTGTAAATTATCATCACGTTAACGCACCTTAACGATAATAGTTTCACTATCACAGCAAATATAGTATGAAAATACTGCCTTGACAGTAAATGCTGTCAGGAAAACAAATATTATACATTTTTCACCATTGCAGTGTCTACAACAGCTGCTGCAATTGTGGTAAAGTATCACCGTGAAAACAGGCTTTGATGTAAAAGTAGTCACAGGCGCTATATATGTGTAGTGCCAATTATCATGCCAGATCTAGGAAAAAAATGCTGTCATGATGCAATTATATAGTTATATAGCAATTTACTCCAAACCAGTTGCTATGACTGTTACAGCAATGTATGGTTGTAAACTATCTCAGTGTAATCATTATTTAAAAAATTGTCATTTTGTGAAATAATCTTTTAATTTATTTAATAAATACATTATTCAAACTAAATTGTAGGAAGCTTATTATTGGAAAACTTATAAGTTAAAAATACATATTTTAGAAAAAATAGATAATATATTTACATTCTTTTAATGGCATTGGTGTTAACGAACTTCAGTGGTCCACACACAAAATCAATATGATACTTTTCAGGCTGTAAAATGCTATCAAACAATTATTGATAAAAAAAAGTCATTTGTAATTTTATAAAAAATAATAAGAAAAATAAATTGGTAAAGAGAATCATGTACTAATAATCTTTTAAAAAATTTCAGCACTAAAAATATTTTTCATAACTAATTTGATGAAGTATTCATTTGTAACTTTGATTTTAATTTAATAAGATTGAATATTTCATTATTTTAATCAAGTCCACATGATACATCAAGTTACATAATTATAAAGTAAACAGGCTCATTTTCAGGTTATAGATTATGAAATACAATTGTTAAAACTAGGAGACAAAATTTGACTGCAGATGGAGAGGCAAAGAGTTATTATTACATCTCTTACAAGATGTTCCTCCGAGAACATCCCCCTCATCAAACATTTTCCAGACATATTAATGACTAACTGAACTTTTTCCACTATTCCCAACATCGATCATAGGCAGACAATTTACAAATATAGCTACTCTTCCAATAGGCTCAAGGTGTCTCACAAGCTTCAGCATGACATTGACAACATTAATCTAATTTTAGTATCCTCCCTAATTCTCCTAAACATTGATCATGGAGAAATACCTAAAGACGACGAGATGACATTAGATAGAATAATAAATTCCTAAGATTTGTTTTTGGGATCCCCAGATGCTCTCCTATATATTTTGAACAATGGGAGTGTTATCCTAATTCCTAAGGAAAATACCCTCTTGAAGCCTTTATTATATGACGCCTTTATATATGACAATTTCAATCTTTAATTATAAAAACAAAAACCTTTTTATATTATTGATCTCCTCACCTTGCATTCCCCTCTTTCACAAACCTCTTGAACAAAAGATCCAAGACTACCAACTTGTATATCCCCCTCACATAGTTAATATCACCCAAACTATGACCCTGTCCACCTGAGAACATCTCAGCATTAGCTATAAAGGAGAACCTATAAAGATAGAGTTGACAATTAAGGACGTGGAAGCCTCCCAAAATAAGAGGCTCAAATGGAAACAATTGCAAACTGAGCAGAACTATGATTGTAATATTTGTAATGACTTCCTGGGACCAAGTGGGAAACTACTAAGGATGTCTTCAATATGCATCTAGCCTGTATTGCTGATTACAGAACCAAATTCATAGCAACTGCTTGTGAATCTACAAAATCTGTCTTGGATAAGGTTAAAAATAGGGCTTTGCAGCTAATATTTGAGGGAGCAATCTCTGCACTCATTGGTGCAATGGAAGAGCTTACATGGCCAGAGTCATGGTGATGGCAATGAGAGGTCAACAGCATTAAGATGGCAGAAAAGTGCTTGAGACTTCTAGTGAATCAATGGACAACACACAATCTGGGAAAGCAAAGGCTCACTACTCAAAAACCAATTTTGCTGAGCAGCAATTTTAGCTCTTGGAAAACAAACACCTAGTGACAGCTATATGATTGAAGATGCAAAGAAGATGGTCACAAATCTCATGGAAGTAAATCCAGAGACAATTTATAATAGGGGAAATGAAAAAGCAGACAAACTTGCGAGATCAAGGTGCTCCTTATTTCAACCAGATACCTCTTCCTTTAAGTAATGAAGCTTATGTGTCTCTGATAAGAAAAAAAGTTCAAGAAAAATACAAAGACCATCTGATGATCTTGGCAGATGCAAATTTTTGAGAAAATCTGTTAATACATCTTATCTGTTATCTTCCCTCAAATTTGCTGCATGAATATTTTTGATGAATTTTGGGCACCTTACAGGCCATAATTATCTACAGCTTCATCTAAATAAAATTGGAATAGCTGATTCACAAAATTCTTTGTTGTGTGACCAAAATCAGTCTATAATATTCATACCTTTCCCTCACAGATGATGCAGCAACAGCTGTGCTACTGAAATTAGACCATCACCAGGGTACCAAGTTATATTGGACTGCTACAACCAGGATGGAGTTAATTCCAAATAGAAATGGACAAAAGATAACTTGATAATACCCATTGGTGTACTTATTCAACACATAATAAAATATTGATAACATTTGTGCTTTGCTGCAAAAATATTAAGTCAAAGATAGCAGGCCATGAACTTCTACTCGAAGGACATCATAGGTGTTAACCGTTATACAGCATAAAATCAATAAATCTTAATAAACCAAGTTTTTGTTTAATATTTTTGTAAGGTCATTCAATTACCAACAATATGACAAAAGAATAAGGAGAATTTTTCTTGTAATTATTTTTTCTAAAACTGGAATGGATTTTGGCTAATCCTGGAAATTAATGTAACAAGCTATGAAATCAAATGACTCAAATAATATTTCATACTTACATATTTTCAAAATCATTCTCTAGACTGCTGAGCTGTTTTAGACGATTTTCACACCTACATTCTTGTTTATGCCTGATGATTAAAATCAAAAAGAAATGGAGTAACCATAATAAATACAAACATTACTGCTGTTCTATAAGGAGAAACAAGGAGTGTATTTTCATATTCATATTTATTATATAAAAAAACTTACTTTGTCTCATATGCTGCCTTAAGAATTAGTTTTGATGACCCTATTTTCTCTGTGCAACATGGTCCACCTTTCTTGCTACATGAATAAAGTAAAACAAAAATGAATTTCAGTTAAAACTGAAGTATTATACTTAATCTTTATCAAGAAACTGATAAAGATTAATATAAAAAGATTTGTATTAAGAAATATAATACAAGACAGATCAAACAGTAAAGTTGAATGAGATTAAATTCACTATATATACTAAGTTTGATTATTATTCAAATAATAATTAAACAAATAAAAAACTTAGCAATAGCTAAAATGTTAACAATAAGAAAAGAAGATTGTAATTCTATTCTCTCCTAGCTAGTTTAAGAAGAATAAGTTGAAGACAAACTAATAAATTAACAAACTTCATATTTGTGCGAACTATGACACAACATACCACTTTAATCCCAGCTCACGAACTAGCCTCTTCCTATGTATTACATTCTCTTGTCTCTCAATGAAAGGATCAGGTTTTGACCTAGAAAAACAACAATATATCACAACTAATAAGAAAGTCAAGAAAATACATTAATTCAGATATTATTTTAATGAATAAAAATGTAGTATAAATCTGTAATATAAAAAACTGTTAAGAATCTAATTGTTTAAATAGAATCCAATATTTTTTAGTTATACTGCAGTAGTAATAATAATAATTTAATAATAAACATATTATGTATTTAATAAAAGAAAGATGGTCCGGGTAGGGTCAGAGAAAATCTCAAATAGTTGTAAAACTATTTATTATGAGATGTTTCACCCCACATTGCAGGGCTTCATCAGGGCTAAAAAACAACAACACTTAAATGATGTAAAAATTAAAACAATATACAGTGAAACATAAAATTAAATAAGAATAATAAAGGTTTTAGACAATTAATGAAAATAGAAATAACAACAGATAAAAAAAAGAAATATAAAATAAAGTACACACTAAAAGATAGAAAAAGGGGAATTTAATAAAAGAGATCACACTACACATATAATGATAAACTTTCCACTCCCGTTGGCTCTGTTTATTCAAATAACCTTAACAAAAACAAAACTGAGTTTGTGTACAAAACATTATTTTATAATTATAATTGAATTGAGACAAATAAAAAAATATAATGAGTGGCTTGCAGTGGTTTTTAGAATAAGTTAAAGTATTCAAATCAAATATTAAATATCATTGTTTTTGTTATTAACTTTACTTTTATTTTTTATTATGAACTATTATTTCAATTTATTTATTTTATCTTAATTTTTTCTTTTATTTATAACATTGTAAATAGTTAGGGGTGTCTTTTGTATGAGGCTATAACCCCCCTCCCATAATCAATTGTTAAAAAAACATATCTCTTATATTAACCATTTAAGGCTCACCAGGCCAATTTTGTATTAAATAAAAAAAGAATCAAATATATATCAGTATAAATCTAAGAGTTATAAAAAGTTATAAAAAAAGCTACTTGCTGGAAACACAATTTAAAATAGATGTATTCAAAAATTGTATACACTTATATTTTTTATAAGTGAATAAAAAAATGTGATGCTAATAACAAGACAAATGATTAACTTACACAATTTTCCTTCCTTCCTCGAAAGCCATATTCCTTAGCTTCATTCTGACCATCTCGCCACAATTCATATCTGGTGAGGTACTATCTCCATGACTTTCTCCTGGCTCCCTGAAAACATAATTTCATAATTAATATCAATTTATACCTTATCATAGGCTATAAATAAATATAATAATAAATGATAAATATAAAAATAATTTCTGCATTTTTTTTTACCCCTTAAACATAACAAAACAATTTGAAAAATTGAAATTAAAAAACATTTGAAATACATTTTTATTTGGTTAATCCAATGTATTAATGGATATATCTTGTTACAATCACCAGCTGTTATACTCCAAAATCATAGTCCTTCAATAACGAAAGAATGCCCCCAAAAAACTGTTTTTTTTATAAACATTAGCAAAAATATTTAATCAGCTTCTATAATATGTTTCTATGGTTACTGATTATAAATAAAAACAATAGAATTGGTAGGAAATGCAGTGAAAGGGAACTACCAGTATTGCCAGGTATAAACAGTCATAAATTTACCAGGGCAAGAACCTGGCAGGAAATTCAAACTTGGACAAAGGAATGAGAATCAAATCGTGGAATTGGGATAAAAAGAGTCCTGAATGAGAAACGTAATGAAGTAGAGGATTGTCTTCACTTAACTTACAAGGCTTGAAAACTAGAAAATTAATGAATGAATGATATGGAATTTATTATATAATCAAAATTGATCTGGTATACCAGAGACATTGGACAAAAATGCCCTTTTTGCCTTTTTTGGATTAAACAATCATAAATTAATTTTGTTTCATAATATCGTTAACTCCATAAAAAAAAAAAAATATTTGTTTATATTTTTATGTACTTCATGAGCTTATAGATATATTCCATAACAAATCTGAATAATCACACATCAAGAAAGATCTCAAATGTTTAAGTTAAAATATTAAAATAAAAAATTAATTTATTTACTTGGACAATGGTATATCAAGGTTTTCTATCTCTTTTAACAATTCTTTTTCAAGGATTTCATATTGGCATTCGTCAACTTCACCATTCAATTTGTCATCAATTTTCTTCTTAAATTTTTTAAGATTGTGGATCAATTTTGTTTTGCTGAAAATAAATACATATCACATTTAAAAAATAAATAAAATTTGAACAAATAATAGTTTGCTAGCAACTTAAAGAATCTAAGTTGAATTTTTTTTTTTTTTTATTAAGGCAGGGTAGGTAATCAACATAGCCTGACCATAAAAAAAATTTAACACTTCTAGATAAAATTTTAATTAGCAAAGCCTCTGAATAAAGAAATCTGAAGACCTTTCCTGAAGCACTTGGACACCACTTCCTTTACATAACAACTCATTTTAATGTATCACTTGATTTGTCATCTTTCTCTTGCTCTAAATTTTCTACCAGCATAGAGGATTCCCATAAACCCACTTCTTTCATACTGCAGGATTCTCAAATTAAATTCTCAGGTTTGACCCCTTTTGGTAAAAAAAATGGTTGAGAATCTTAAACATTCCTCTATTCCCTTAAGGGTCTTTAGTAGTTGACCAACATTCAATCTAAATGTTCATTTTAATTTTTTTCTCTATTTCATGCTCAGATATCACAATAATATTTAAAACTTTCATACTTTAAGCTACAACTGCTTTTGTATTGTTTCTTTTTCATCCAAATAAGTTTTCCAGCCAGCTTTAACAAGTTTTACTTCATCATAACATCATCTTGTATTCTTAGTATTATTTTGTTCTTCATACATTCTCAGTATTCTGTTCTGCACCAAGCTTCCTCAATTTCCCTGGGTATTTGTATTGTTTCTCTTTTCTTTTTTTTTTTTTTTTAATAGGTCCAAACAGGTTTGTAGCGAGAGGGAGCAAGCGGTTTAGTCACAACTCACCAGAGCGCTGCACCTCGAGCCTCACCGAAGCTCTCAAATTTACATATTACTTTATTTTGTAAAAACATATTGTTATTTTTATATATTAATAATTTCTGTAACATAATACTTAACGATGTGATAAAACGATTATTAAACGATATCAAAACAATGCACGAACCTATCTCAAGCAGACATGTACGACCACTTCTCAGTCACAGCCAAATAGACTAGGCCTATAAATAAGGGGCTCTAAATCCTTCTCTTTGGTTTTTTCACCCCATCCCCCCTTCCTGCGAGGTGGCAGGGCAGGAAAGGTCCCAAAAACCCTATTAACATCACCTCATAGCTCCAACTTCTGATGCACCCCAACCCCCTCCCTCACACTTCTTTTGATTTCAGACTGTTTCTCTTATTATTTCACTATTATCTATTGTCTTTATTATTTTTATTTTTATTTATCTTTATTTTTTTATTTTTTATATTATATGCGATATAACACGAGGAGGCCCCTCACCTCCGGACTCAAATAGTTGCTGAACGGATAGCTCATAAGTAAAATTAAATATAACAGGTAACCTTTAAATACCAAAGGTAGTAAAAGGTAAGACACAACACGAATTACTTTTCTTTCTACACAGTAATGCACTACTAACTCACATTTTATTTCTGTTTTAGAGGGTTCGGAAAAAAAAAAAAAATTCTCTTTGGTTATCATGAGGAGGCCCCTCACCTCTGGACTAAAATAGCTCATATGTAAAATTAAATTTAACAGGTAACCTTAAAATACTAAATTCAACCAACACCTCAGGGACCTTTTACATTCCCAACAAATTAACTACCCGACTACAGAAATCTTATTTCCTATAATTCTGTTACCCCATGGTTTTATGGACTTCCAAAAATTCATAAGCCTGATACCCCACTCCGTCCGATCACTTCCAATATCAATTCTCCCTCTGTT
>NW_027116643.1:11314-30562 GCF_000696795.3 Halyomorpha halys | reverse complement strand
CGGCACATTAAAATAAGTTAATCATACTTATT
This sequence comes from Halyomorpha halys, assembly GCF_000696795.3. Lineage (NCBI taxonomy): Eukaryota > Metazoa > Arthropoda > Insecta > Hemiptera > Pentatomidae > Halyomorpha > Halyomorpha halys. The sequence continues at coordinate 30,530 of NW_027116643.1, read as the reverse complement.
TGTGTTTTTCATTGACCGCACCCCCAACCATCTTCTCCTCACTTAAAATACCAAATGTAGTAAAAGGTAAGACACAACGCGAATTACATTTTCTTTTTACATTACAGTAATGCACTTACTAATTCACTTCTTATTTCTGTTTTAGAGGGTTCGGAAAAAAAAAAAGAAAAAAAAAATCTTCTTTGGATGGTTGAAATTAGTCAGTTTGACCATTTAGATATGAGTACATGACTCAGGGGCTCTTCATACCTCCACTTACCTCCAATGTAGATGTTCTACAGTAAAGGAGAAAGTTCATTGTTTATAAATAGGCCATTAAAATTTTGTAGGGGTTTTGGAAAAAAAACCCCTTTGATTCCTTGATCCACCTCCTTCTCAGGCCTGGTCATAGCACTGGTAATCTACGTATACTCAACTTGAGATAGAGAAGTTCATTGCCAATCTATTTTCACAAAAGTTGTTTTTCTGTACATTCGCCTAAGATAAGCCTATCTCCTTTCTTTTTTCCGGAAGAAGTTTGAAGCTTTTCAGTCCATATCATCTCGACAACTAGTAAGCTGGCTCCTATCTTGACAGTTCTAGTCCATCCGCTGGCGACTAGAACTGTTACTCTACTTCAGACTCTCTTACCTAGACACAATCCCCAGGTTCATCATTCCACAGTTCTCAGGTTTCTTTTGTTCTGTCCATACAGATGAACCTTCCTATCTTAAAACACGTATTTAAAGTATTCCCAGAACTGTTATTAATTCTGCTGTACCATCTACACAGGAGAGTATATCAGCATTTTTGTGGATTTTCTTATTAATACATATAGGTCTGCTGTAATCTTTTATAATGGATTGCCTACCAACTTTCCAAGTTTTTGAAGAAGCTTTCCTTTTAGAAACGACTAACTCCTTGTGTACCATACCAGCCAAAATAGAAAAAAAATAAAAATATAATGCCTACATTAGCTAGTTATATTAATCATTAAAATAATTTAATACAACATTTTAATTATTTTTTTTACTAGATTACAATGATTAATAAGATGAAAAATGTTAATTACTTCTTTCCAAAAAATGGCTGGCCTCCTTTAACACTGTGAAAATAAATAAATGTTAGTTGTTGTTAATCTAATAATGTTCAATGTAGTGGAAATAAAACTTTTTTTTTAAAAAACTAACTTCAAAGTTGCACTAAAAGACAAAAAAAAAAATTCAGTGCCAAAATATAAATAAAATAGAATTTATTTTATCGGTTTACATAAATAGGTCTTTATTCTTATTGATTTGTTAAAGAAGATTTTTCCATCACAGAAGCGAACTATACATACTACAAAGTCTACGTTTGCAGATGGAAGGAAATAATACTTAATACCAACATAATATAGAAACTACATGCAGAAGACAGCAGCTTATATCTGAGCTAAAGCTCTGAAATCAAATGACTGATTGACAGAAATGTTGATGAAGATGGACCTGAAACATGAAATGACTGATTTTATTGTTTTATAGAACAAAATCGAATCTATTGTTACGTATAAAATATTTTGAATATTCTTAGTTTGAGTAGGTTTCTAGCTGGGACAGGCAGTGGTCTTGGAAACTGAAAAAGATGACTTCCTCATAACACAGATTGATGTAAAGGTCTATTTTGAATTAGTAAATATAAAAAGAATGAGAAACAAAAAGCTCTAGATGGAAATTCAAAGAAATGTTTTCTTCCTCGCTGAATGAGAGGCAAGGAAGGATAGCTAGCTCTACCTCCTGGAAGGCGAAATTGAATGAGTACCAGATGTGAAAATCTCTTGGAAAGGATACTAGTAGCGGACTTGAAAACTAAATGATTGGTTTTATTAATAAGCCTACATGATTTTCATGTAGTCCTATCCATAAACTTCTGCATTGAAAAATATAAGAAAAAATAATAGAAAACAAATTATAGAGAGAAAAATAAGATAGAAAAGATAATGAAAGTGAGAACTTTGCCAACTTCTAATGGATTATTTTAAAGAGGGGAACAGTAGAAAAACAGTGAATATAAAACAAATCATAGAGAGAATAATAATAAGGAGAAGAGAATCAAAGAGAGAATTTCGTCCTCTTCTTATGAATTATAGTAAAGTAGAAGGAACTAAAAGGGCCGCCTGTATCTCAGTGGTTAAGACACGATCTTACCAATTTGATGTCTACTGGCAGTGCCAAAAGTCAACAGACTTTTTCATTGAGTGGTGATCCCCAAATATGAAAAACTTTGACCCCCAACCATGGTTAGGCAGAATAGGACTCCAATGGGAGTCTTGGCAGAAAAAACAAAGAAAAGAAAAAGAAACTAAAAGAAAGATGAATAAAATAAACATAGAACACTAAGCTCTCTCTTCGATTCTCTTCTCTTTATTATTATTCTCTCCATGACTTGTTTTCTATTCTTCTTTCATCCACTATACCCCTCTTTAACAAAATTATAAAAGTTTCATTTTATGTTTCAGTTCTTTATTAGGAAAAAAATTAAAAACTGGATAATATTCATAAAATAATTACTTCTGGGAGCCAACACTGACTAATGTAGAAATTCCTGAGAGGGGAAGTCAAGCCATTTTCTTTATAAGAGTAATTAAGAGTTACACGATAACGCTAAGAAAATTAAAATTTTAGTTATTTCGACAGGAATACTAATTAATAATATATATTTTCATTGTTATAGATTAATAATAAAATATTACTTTTCTGTTTTATTTTTCTAAAAACTTATCTTTTAATTTATCTTTATCTATCGAGATGAATGATAATATCTATCAGTAATTGATCAAGAGTAAGTGAGTCCTGTTTTGACAAGACTATTTGACATGTAGTCTGTTTATTACGAGATTAAAACTAAACATGTAGTTAAATTTTCTTAAAATGTGACATAAATGTTCCTTAGCCCTTAAAGTAAAAAAAAAAATGTATTCTTAGGCATTTTTATTTTTTAATTTGTGATCCAAGATGGAATTCCTTTTAAGGGCCCTGTATTATCAAAACTGTATTTGTTTCAAAGTAATTACCTTGATTAAATGAATTGTTTCATTATCTTTCTTGAAATATATATTTCTTATAGGCATTTAAAATGATGAGTATAAAAATTTTACTTCCTGAGTCCTATTGTGAAGAGATTGAACTATTTATTAAATGAAAAAAATTGTATAATGGGTTCTGTGATTATTTGTGAATTTTCTTTCTGAGTGAGTTTTACACATGGTATAATTATAATAGTAATTACCGTATTTAACACAATTTTAATTTTTTAGTTTGTTATAATTATTCACAATTCCTCCAAAAAAGAAAATTGACAACTACAAGAGCTAGGAAAGCTACTAAAAAAGGAGTAGTCTGTTAGAAGTTTTAATTCTTGGACTCATTTTTTAATTGATTAGATGGTATGATTGGTTGTCTATTAATATGATTATGTGTAAATTTTCTTTTATATCTCTAGATTGAATTATGTTGAATCCTTATAATTTTTTGAACACTGAAGTCCGTGGAATCAAGGCCATGTTGAGTAGATTCAAGTATCATAAAAACTATTTTAACTCTTCCCATCATAATTGAAAATATAGTAAATTTAAGGAAAAATAGAAGTCAAGAAATAGTGCTAAAGAATAATATTCAGAAAGTAAATCATTTGCAAAAATCTCTAACTGTTGTGCAATAATCGATGTTTACATGGAACATCAAGACAGGTTTTGGTTTTTGAGAGCATTCGTTGTTTGGGTGCGCATGGGAAATGATGTTTCCAGGATGAGGAGGTCCTCATTAATTTCTGTCCAGCAAGAGTGGACAGTTTGAAAAAGGAAGACAACCAAGAAGAATAGGGAACTCTGAGTTGGAATTGCCTGATGAGAGGACTTCCGTCGGCTAGAAGCAGGAAAGTTTGGAAGCCATTGTTGTGAGAGACAGCTTTTTGGAAGGACTGGAAGCCATTTTTGACGGTAGGCTGTTTTACAATTATAATAAATTCCAGTTAGAAACAAAACTAACCAATTTCACAATCTTCTTGTCTATGATGCTATGTCCAAACCTAACAATAGCTTCCCAGTCCTTCCCGCTTCTCGCCGACCGACGTCCTCTGACCAGGCCAACCAAAATCAAGAGTCCCTACTTCCTCTCCTCTATCTTCAATGTTCACTGGTCGATCCAAAAATAATCGATTGCAGCACAATCGCTCTGCTTCAATTCCTGTAATCCACGATCTAAATAGTTTATTGATAAATGTTACTTTCTTCCATTTCTTCTTTGATTATTCCTTTTCCATAATTACTGCATAAAAACAATCCATTTCAATCCATTTTCTCAAACACAAACAACCAACGAACACTTCGGAAGGACGCGTGCCACCTCTTATTGTTTTGAATAGCTTATTTATTTAAGACAATGAAAACTGGTTAGCTTGCTTTTTGATTTAAAATAACAAATAAAACAATACTGAAACGATATAAATAAAATAAAAACATAACTAAAATCATTTATATATCAATATCAACTATTGATTAAAAAAGAGGATATTACAATTTATATAATTATAGCTGAGCTTTATTAGTTATTACAATTATATGCTTGAAAAAAAATTAATTTGTATTAAATTAAAGTTTTTTACTTCTTGGGGGGAGCAGCTGTCCCCTCCTGCCCTCCCTTTGGGTACACCCATGCTTATAGTATGTATTCACATTTCTTAATGAAAAATTGATAAAACGGTTATTTATTTTTTTTAATAGATCCTATTATATTGTAAATAGGGGAACAAAAATATAAAACTGTTTGAGAAATAAATTAAGTTGTTTAATACCACTAAAAACATGATTGGTTTTTTCTATTTGTTAAACTTCATTCTTTTGTTTATAGGTTTTGCTATTTATTTTTTTTTACTTTATTTTAAACTAGCCGACTTCTTTTTTTTCATTCTTCTTCTACCTTACCCTCTTCCTACTCCACTAATAGTATTACTAATTTGGAACTATCATTATAAATTTGTTTGAGTTTTGGTACAGCTAAGATATCTTTTTAGAATAATCATTAGTATTAATAATTATGTCTTGCTAATCTATCATACCTTTCTAAAGGGCAGCCAATGATATGTAGATGTGGCCTGTTAACAAAAATTAAACAAGATAAGAAATTTAAGGTTTCATAAAAAAATTGTTATTTTTTGATTAATTTTCAATAATATGAATCATAAGATACTTTAAAACCATTCTATGAAATAAAATATATAATTTAAATAATTAATAAAAAGAAATTGCTCTCCCCTCAAAAAAACAACATAAATAAACATAAAATACAATAATACTTTACTTGTTCAATCCTTTTAACAGCATTCTAAGTCTTTCCCTGTAATAATCCAAATTATTATTAAACATTATCTGAAGTAATGACAATCAATAAAAATATAATAATAAATTTTAATTTTAATAGTTAATAAGTTTTTTAAAATACTGTAGTGGTATTTTATGTTTATAGTAAAATAAAATCAAAAATCATTAACTGCTGCCATGAACAGAACATAGAGATTAGAAGTTAAACAATAAAATATGAGAATTATGAAAAGTATAGAAACAATTATAATTTTGAAGATAAAAGAGAATTAGTGTATTTTATAAGTAAAAAGTTATAGTTTATTTCATAAATTTGAATTAAGAATTATTTATATTTATTATTCTGGCACTATGGCCTTACAAAAACCTAGGCTTCCTCCACCAAAGCCAACGAATTTCCACAATTTCTTGATCTCTCCCTCCATTGTTGAACATCCAACCACCTTAGATCCTCCTTCACATTGTCCTGCCATCTAATCTGGGAACGTCCTCTTTTTCGTTTTCCATCTGGTTTCTCTATATCAGGTATAGCATCTTCTTGGGTATCCTTTGATCTGGCATCCTCTCTACATGTCCTATCCCTCTTATTCTTCCTAATCTAGAAGGAATAATTGGCTGTATCAACATCTAGCATTTAAGGAAAATTCCAGGAATTCTATTCAGGGAAAGTATTGAAGTTTAGAGTTCTCTAAAAAAAAATGAAAATGGTCAACTACAAAACCATCGTAAGGCCAGTGGTTATTTATGGGTGTGAAACAGCCCAATGACAAGAAAACTAGAACAGATATTCAACCCCTGGGAGAGAATGGTATTGAAAATGATATGGAGAGGAGTCTCGGAGAATGAGATTTGGAGAAAAAGGAATGAGGAGCTGATGGCACTGTTTAGTGAACCCAACATTGTGGCATTAATGAAAAAACTCAAACAAGGTGGAATAAGAATCATTTACATTTTATAAACAATTCCTCAAAATATATGGTAATTAGATGTACTAATTAGCATTTTAATGCATTATATTGATAAATAACATTCATTTGATCAATTGTATAAAGTATAAATACTTTCTAATTTTGAGTCATAAATTTAAATTAGTGTTATTTTGAAAAAAGTTTCTCAAGATACTGGAACAGTCCTTTCATGTTAAGTCAAGTCGATTGTCACATATCTGTTGTGGTAATATGTTTTATGTGTATGAAGCCAATTAAGTTTTTAAAGATCCCAAAATTAATCAATAATTATTTTAAAAAATAAAAATAACAATTTGATGATTTAGAAGCTAAAATATTTCAAAGCAACTTAATTACTATTGTGTAGTGAAATTGGTAATGATGCTCATAAAGGAGGCCGGTTCAGCACATATGAACTTGAAATAGTATATGCACAAACAAGTATTTAATGACTTCAAAAATTTATATTTTGTAATTTTAATATTTAATTTAGATTTATGTTTTATCATTTTAATTAAAAATAAAATTCTATTGAATTTTATTTGTTATATAAATAAAATATATTTTTCTCTATATTCCAAATATTCCAGAAACCCAATAGCAATAAAGCTAAAATTTTAAAATTAAAAATGTTCTAAAGATAGAGATTTAATATATTTTTATATGTGCTGTTTTCAAAATAATAAAAATTTCTAGTCATATATATTTTTGTTGTAACTGTTTAAATAAACCAAACCTAATATTAGTTAGTATACTTAAAATATATTGATCTAATAAATCGATTCAATCTAAAATTGATGTAATTGATTCTTTAGGAATCCTTGAAATCTATGTATGTAAAACATATTCAAATTAAATAAAACAGATATAGATGAATTAACATTATTTTTATTTAAAATAGAAAATAAGTTACTATTAATGAAGGAAAAAAATATATAAGTGCATCCAAACAGCTTCAGTAGTGAAAGCAAGATATTGTGATTATAAAATATAAAAAAATATTGAAAGAAAACAACACAACATAAATTGGCCAGGATGATTATCTTTCCAAATCAGTAATAATGAAAACTAACAATAAAAAAAAACTACCACTACAATACATATTAATTATTTGTGAATAGCCCTCATACAAATAGTATTCACATCAACTGAATAAAGCTGAGGGTGAGAAGCCAAGGGTAAAAGTAAAGATTTTGTGAATAATATATTTTTGCCACCTAATTGTGTCTCAAATAAATTAACGCTTCAGTATTGCCAAAGTTTTGCAATTAACAATTGTTAGAGCCATTCCATTTTTTTTTTTAACTTTTGTTAAAAAAAAAAATAGTTTTATTTATTTATTTTTCAAATGTTTACCAATATTTTTGTTTTATTTCATTATTCTATTATTTGAAATGAGAGAAAATAGGTTAGGTGTACAACCTAAATTGTCTTTTCATTATTATTTCTGATGTTGCATTAGGGTCTAAGATGTTTATGTTTTATAACATTGGCTTGCCCCACCAAAAACAATTAACTAATAGTTATTGATAATTTCAAAATTCTGCCTATACTGAAATGTAAATTTGGTCCTGACACAGGTAGATAGCAGGAAACCTCTTAGAAGCAACATTGTCCCTCATACTTCTTTGTTTCTTACCAATTCATATAATTAACTATAAATAAAAAAGGAACAAATATACGAAAAATCAAAATAATTATAATCATAAACTAAAAAAAAATTCTTTTTGAGCATATGTATGGGTAGAAAATGATACTTTTTAAAAAAGTGTAATGGTGAAAGGTAAAAATAATACTGCATCATACAGTAGATTATTAATTATAAACATTAAACAGATTTTCATTTGAACCAATAAAAACATGAATATTACCGCCCTTCTGGCTCATATTTTTTAGCTTCCTTTAATGCACCAGATTTCATTTCCCTGAGAAAGAGAAAAAAATGTAAATACTTACTTTAAAAGTAATGTTTCAGGAATAGAAAAAAAAAAGAAAGAAAATACTTACTCATCATCTCTACATATTTCCTCAATTATTCTTTCTTTTTTCAGTTCTTCATCAAAAATAGCAATTTTAAACCCAGGGATGAACCTGAAAACAAAAATGATCAACCAACTGAACTACAAGAATTGATACCGTTTGAAAATCTACCATACTCTTTACTGATGTGTCAAAAATATCACATCTACTCTATAAAATACTGAATCAATCATATTGACAAGACTTCAATTAGTATTCATAATGAACATAACAAAGTAAATCCTCAAGAACTTGTACTCTTTTTTAACCTTGACTTTTCACTTACTAAACAAAATTCCAAGATTCACACCATCCATCACTAAAACACAAAATTTTAAATATTGGATAAATGGTATTTAGAGCTGGAGTCTTAAACGTTACATAATTCCTCCCATAAACATAACACATTTTCTATAATCCATCCTCCCATCCCATATTAGAACAATCTAAAGTCAAACCATTTTTTCTAATAAGATTTTTTTACTATAAGAGAGTTCACTCTGAGAAGCCTCTGGTGGAACAATACCTAATAGAACAGTGTCAGCATTGGGGATATAGCGATCAATATAATATTACTTTGGACTCCTTGGGCATTATACATTACCATCCGCATAGGAATTAACTTTGAGAACAACTACTACTATTCATCTGGTTTTTTTTCTTTAGCTATTTAAACCTAGTTATTTGGATGTTTTTTGTTTTAAGTTATTTATTCATTTCACTTAATTTATTTATATGTTTTTAAATTTATTTATTAGTTTTTGCAAACTTATTTATATATTTTTTTAATTGTTCTACTGCTGTGGCTTGTTATTTATTTCTATATTCTATATGTTGATAAATTTGTTTACTATGCAATGCATTTGTGTAACGGATTGAGTGTGTGTTGTGGATCACTGGAGAAGGGAGGTATGAGAGAGTGGAATAGAGAGAATAGCATAGATAAGGTTGAGAGAGAAAAAAAAAGAGAGAAAGAATGCATAAGGAAAATTTAATATAAGTTTTTGTTAGAAGGAGGAAAGATATAAAAAACAAAATAAACTGTTAAAACTTATTAATATTTGAGATATATTGTATTTAAGATATATTTAATATTGTTTGAAAAAGTATATTTTTAAATATTTAGCATATTTGAGAAAAGAGTATTTAGAGTGAAAATGTGTTATGTTTAGATGAAAAACAGGTCAACTCAACATCTTAATTCTGAAACCTCCTACCTACTTTTTTATATAAAGTAAAAATATAAATTTTATTATCTGTTGGTAGTTTTAAAAATTAAAAAGTTTTTTTAGACAATCCATAGCGAAGGTGATGTTTGTCCCTAGTTCTAGCCATTCTAACCATGGTGGGAGGGTCAAGTTTTTCATTTTGTGGATCCACCACTTATTGAATAAAGTCAACGCCACCAGGCCCGATTCGAACTGGCACAGCCTGCAGATCTCAGAATGATAGACCTAGCCCTAACCATCTGAGCAAAGGACGGTCCAAAAAAAATATAATAATTCTTTGAAAAGTTACTAATCAAATCATGTTCTACATTCTTGACAACCTAGGCCAGGAGAGTATTGTAACTGAATTAAATTTTTGATGAACAGTTTTCAATGGATCTATATGTTTCAGAGTTCTTTGGTTCTTAAATAGTGTCTGTTCCATGTTTATTATTGAAAATGGATTGGCTGATATATATATTTTTTTTCAAAAACAAAACAAATCAGTTTAACAAATTGGGAACCAAAAAATCTATTTTTATCTATGAAAAATAAAAGTGCTATTATAAAGATTAAGGTGAAATTTACATACCCACAGAAAAAAAAGATATCAAGAAAGTTTCATTTATGCATACTTAAAAAATTATGTACTTTATGGTAAATTATATTTGTTTATTGAATAGGTATTAAAATTTCCTTAAAAAACAAAAACAAAAAATATCATCGAAATCAGATTAGTAGGGAAATGGCTTTATATTGATGTTTTTACTTTCCTTACCATCTACATAAGGCGAGTAATGTAATCAGGTCCAATCTTCAATGGATAGACCAAAAATTTTCTTTTTCTGATGATTTTGTTTTCTTCTTTCAATTAAAAATTTAATAAATAATTGATAATGCTCCTATAAGTTCTTTTAAAAAATCTATTTCCTTTAATATTAAAAAATACATACATTAATTTCTTTTGAATTGATGCACTGTTGTAACCACAAGGCGGGCGGACGTACATCCCTTTTGTCGATCTACTTCCACGAGAATATCCATTCAGAACAACCACAACCAGGGCCCCACCAATCACCGGTGAAATAAGACTTTTTATCTTTTGTTCAATTAATTTAATTTTATAATAGTGCTAAGCTTTCCTTTTGTTTCTAGTTGTATATCTTGTGTTCCTTGTTATTATGTTTACTTATTTAAAAATACAAAAATAACAAAATTCGGCCATTCTTTTCTTTTCACAGTAGGGCTAGTAAAGGTTCCTTTTGAACCCCTACCCGCCGTAACAAGTTCTATTAATTAATTATTGAGTGTTTGAAGCTGCTTTTTACAAATTCACAAAAAACTAGAAAAGATTCACAATGTTGGTGGATTTGAAATATATTGCTATATTTAACCATAACAATAATTGTCTCACACATGAAAGCTAATAAACCTTATTTATATACAGATAGAAAAATGGATTATTAAGTAGTAGTAATTTATATAAGTAATAATACATCATACAAACATAGTAATAACCTAGTGAAAACAAAATCTTATAACTCTACAAAACCAGGATCTATCAGAGAATAAAGCATGGATAAGCAACATAAGGCTGAAAATTTTGAACAGTAGATTTGAAATTCTTTTTGCCAAAGACCCTTGAGAAGCTGGCTAACATGAAGTGTTTGGCTCTGGTAGAATTTTCAAATTCCACCACAACCGAATGCTACCTGTTAGCCACCCGACTCGATGATTATTTGCACCAAGGATATTATGTTTATTTTTCAAAAATTATACAATATTCTGTGGCTCACAATATGTATAATTCTCAGATAAGATTACGGTATACATGATAAAAATATATTTTTTAGTTAGGACATACTTCTCCATTTCATTGAAATACTTTCTTTGCTTTTCCAGATAGTCCTGAAGTTTCTCATTTATTTCCTCTAGCATTGGCCTCCTAGAGAATGTTTTTACATATTAACTAATATAATGATGTTGAATTAAGTAATATTATTGAATTCGTAAATTGTAATAGAAAACATTCAGTGACTAATACCACTCCAATAATTTGGCCAAGGAGAATTTGTGTTTTCATATTCAAAACAACCAATATGCATCTTGTTAGGTTAGGCCTCAAGCATTATTGAAATATGTGAAACTGTGTACTGAGATAACCCACGGAGTGAGGAAATGCTATTTAAAAATTGTAATATCACTAGTTAAAAACATACACTTACTATTCCTATTGGCTTAATTTTATAACTCTGAACAAGTTTTACAACCTACAGATATTTTTTTTTAAGTACATTAGTTTTATACACCTGTGACTTGAATTATACCATCATTTTGAAATCACCCAAATAAATCTGATATATTTGATAAAAAAATTAACTATTAATAATTATTTGGTAAGGAGAAAATGGTTGAGTTACAGTCAGTGAAGATCACAAATAAGTAAAACTTGTTTTATTAGTGCCAACGTTTCTCAACATGGCATCTTTATGTCTTTACTTTTGCTTGTTCTCTTGCATTAGTATCCCTGATGAACGTTAGGAAATTCCAATAAAAACGTCAGCAGTTATATAATAAAGTTTACTTATTTCTGTTCTTCACTGACCATACCCCCAATCATCTTCTCCTCATATAATATCTATAGTCACCAACTAATCAATGATAATGATCCAATCAACAACTAATAATAATTAATGATGAGTGAAAAAATTAAAATAACTCTTATTTTTGGGCATATTATTAAGATGTCCCACGAGTTTCTTTTTTTTTTTTATGCATAATCAATAGATGATATTTGTTGTTTAAGGTTGATTTACAATGTTATATATGAACCTCTCTACTCTATTACCCTCTTCCATCTCTCAGGAAGCCTCTTCATGCCCTCTTTCCAAAATTGTAGAGACTTACTTATAAAAGATTCATCAAGGAATGTTTTTATTTATCTTTCTGATTTGTGACATATATTATGGAGAGAATTTTTGAATCAGAAGGAGCCAGGTCTGGGAAGTACGGAGGGTGAGATACAATGTCCCAATCAAACTCCAAGAGTTTTTGTTTTATGTCCAACACAAAATGCAGTCTTGTGTTGTCGTGATGAAAAATGACACTTATGTGGGTTCACTAATTCTGGTTCTTTTTCAGCTATGGAGGCTTTCAATTTATTGAGTTGATAGCAATATTTTTCAGAATTGATTGTTTCAAATAGTAGCTCATAGTACACTACACCTTTCCAGTCCCACCAAATACATAAAAGAACTTCTTCAGATGAAATCCTGACTTTCCAACAGTTGAAGGTCGATTTTCCTTAGAATTTATATAAAATCCAAATATCATTTCCAGTGAGGAGGCTCTTTAAAAAAAGATTTTTTCATGTCCCTGAAGAAGCAAATCACACAAAGAGCTGTGGTTCATAAGGCTGGTCTCCTTCAATTAGTGTGGAACCCAAACTTCATACTGATTCAAATAATCCATCTTGATCAAATGATTATAAGCGTTAACTTGGAAACGTTAGTGGCATCCACTATCTCATACATACTACATCATGGATTTTCAGCGATCATACTGTTGATGAGGTCCGTATCCATCGTTGCTTAGCTGCTACTGCAGTCTTCATCTTTCAAATCAAAATAACCAGCTCTAAATTTCTTAAAACAATTGCAGATGGTTCTAATAGTCATAGCACCACTTCCATAAATGCTAAAAAGCTTGTCTGCAGTGTTATTAGCACTACTACCTTTTTTAAAGCAATGAAGCATAACATGCTGAAAATGCTTCTTTTGGCTATCCATATTGAATGGTGTAAAAAAAAAAAAAAAAAAAGGAGATTTTAAAAGAGACTTCGTCACCGATGAAATGTACTTTAAAAGAGCTGTGAGATGACTCAATGTCATAAACGGATTATAGATAAGCCAGCATATTTACAAACATAACTGACTCGAGGTCATATATAGGTGTGGAAAAACTTATGCAACACCCTAATATTTTTGCTCAAAAGAAAACACACAAAGAAACACTATATCTTACTTAAAATTTCACCTTTGAGGTGTGAGTGGTTTTGAATAATTCAGCATGAAAAAACTATAAAAAATATACATTTAACCAATTTTGTAATAAAAACACATAGTGACAAATACATTGCCATTCTCACTAGCTCTAGTTTTAAGCAAGTTATAACGTTTTGAATGAAAAAAATTTACACACAATAAGAGTTATTTGGGATCTAAAAAAAAATGCTGAAAAGTAATAATTATTTTTTTACTAAAAATAAATAACAATGACTGTGGTTAAAAAGAAAAATAGTTTTCAACTATTTATCAATTGCCAACGTTTTGACTCTCAAAGTAGGTTTTCATTATGACTGTTATGATGGGTAGAGATGAAAATAAAAAACAAAGGGACTAACAGACTGACAGTGAGTCTTTTTTTCCTTCTTAACTGTAACCCTGACCACCTCCTTTACATACTGTCAATATATAATATGTTCCCAAAATCATGGGGTCTAAAAAATAATATGTTCTAAAAACCATGGGGCCCACAAAAGGATTCATCCTCCAAACCTCTTTGCTACAATGCCAGACTTTATAGCCACAGATCCACTGCTCTATTCCCATCGCAACAACATAGAGCTATTAACTCTCAACACCAGGGATTCATCCCCACCTCTCCGCTGCAGTGCTAGGATTAGAAAACCAGGACTATAACCCAACCCACATATAGGCAAACTTAACAGTAATTCTCACTTCAGTCCCTTTATTCTTTGTTTTCACCACCCATCATAATAGCCCTGAACAAGGCCTACTTTGTGGGCTAAAATGTCAGCAATAAATAAATAGTTGAAAATTTTTTTTTTTTCTTCTTGACCACAGCCCTGACCATCTTCAAATTCACACATGGTCAATCATAACTTTTATTTAAAAATCATAAGCAATTTTTATTTTTTAAATAAAACAATAACCGTTATACTTTGATTATGCTTGGTTTAGATTGATTAATTTCAGCAGATTGTTAATATTGTAAGATTTTAATTCATAACTCGACTAAAAAAAAAAATTATAACTTAAGAGTAACTAAATAAAAATTACTCATCATCAAGTGGCTTTTGGTATTTTCCTCTACATTCTTCCAGCAAAGCAGCAAGTTCTTCTAATTCTTTCTTTCTAAAACAATTAGATTATTGACTGAAACTACTTTACACAGGATACAAACTATTGAACAAAAATTCATGCCATCACATAATACAAATTTAATAGTAACATTATCACTGGAATATGATTATTATTGAAAAATAGTCAAATGGAACTACAAACGAACATCATAACCTTTAAATATGCCATCATTTTCAATAAGGCATTGATTACCAATAGTCAAGGATTTTTAACAATGCAATCAATCATAATTAATAACAATTCCACTAATTGAAATCAATTAATATAATTTAAGAGATAAACTATTGTATATTGTACTCTATGATTCTTTCTATCCTTCTTAGGAATGAAATAAATGTCAAAAATAGTAGTTGATATGTAAACTTTGTTATTCTTAAGGGATTTCATTTCAGAATAATTTTATTTCTATTCTAAATTTAAATTAATCAAAGCTAACAACTAATGAAACTTACTCATTAATCAATATTTCCACAGCTTGACTTGCATCCATTTGATTGCTAAACAATACAAATTATTAATAAATAAGTTATCAATAATGATAATTTTTCAAAAATTAAGTAAAAAATAAATTTATCTATAAAAAATATGACATAATACTCATCATACTACTGATAAAAATTACGCTATAACACCTGTATGTCTATTAGTATCATGTCTTCTGAGAGATAACATAGGAACGTTTTTTTATTGTTCCTAGAGTCTCCTTTTCTATCCTCCTAGCCAAATGAAAGGTACTATCCACAATTGCAACAGTTTTGTTATTGGTAACAAGTAATGAAATATATGCTAAATCATTTGAGAGATCTCACACAATTACTTTCTCAAGTTTTAAGAAATATTTTTATATCATTTTTAGAATGAAATACTTATTGATAATTTTCATTTCCAATACTTATTGATAATTTTCTTTTCCATATCTGGGTAACATCCGAGAGATAATTCGTTAATAATTTTGTTACAATTATTGTATGAATTTGCTAATTGTATTATATTGTTTATTGTTTCTTGGCTTATTATTTGCCTATTTTTTTCGCTTTCTATAATATTTAATAAAATTATTCTCTCTCTCTCTCTCTCTCTCTCTCTCTCTCTCTCTCTCTCTCTCACACACACACACACACACACACCTTCCAAATTTAATAAGAAATAAAACTTACCTGTTTATTAACTCAGCAAATGCTTGATTCGACCCTGACCTATCAAATATCATAATTTAGTACATTATTCCTATAACTTACTAGTAATGATATTTTTTTAAAATTTACATAAGCATATTTTGTGATAAAAACATTAGTCAAGTGCATAGCTTAGTATAGCTTCCTCTACTGTTTTTTATACCCTCTTATTTCCCTCTGTGAAAATAGCCGATTTTTTAAAGTTCTTTAAGAATAACTTCTATAGGACAAGCTGTTGATAAAATGTAGATGTATCTAGAAAGGAGTTTTTGCATAGGAAAGCAATGAAATCTGATAAAATTGATACTAAACCAATTTTCCTAATGGTAAGTAAATGGTTCGATCAATTATACGTGAACGTGAATAAATTTGACTATAGACTGACAGACATGAAACAAAATTTGTTCGTTGATTGAATATACAATGCGAGTAAAAATTTTCAATAGGACATTTTTTTATTTCCCACATGAATACAAACCTTCCTTACCTTTGTTAGTGAGGAAGCAGAAAGATGGAAAGGATGATAGGAGAGTGAAATATAATGTAGATTTTATTATGAATTCAAATAAATTTGGATTCATTTCAAGAAATCATTTCCAATTTTCTTCTAATTATATCCTTTTTAACCTTAAAAAAATAATATCCTTTTTTGAGTGTACACACCAGAAATTTTATTATTTATTTAAATAATAATATAATTAATTCAAATAATAAATAATTGTGTAATAACTCACAGCATCTTTAGTTCAAGCTGTAAATTTTCAAGTGATATTTTTGTTATGATAACTTTATTAGCTTTCCACCTATGAATTAACCAAATCTGCTCTCCAAGGTTAGGTTTATTGTATTTATCTAATATAGACATGACAGAAAAACTAAAAGTCCTTCTTGTCCCACACCAGTATGTCAATCTGTAAAATATTTTTCTAGAAATAAATAATCTAAATTTGAACCATACAAGTTCAACCAGGCCAAAATGGTTCCCATAACATCAATGTTCTTCAGACACTCTTTTAGTATATAGTTTTGTAGTAGAGTGTCAATTTGTTTAATGAATCGTTTCTTCAATAATATTTTTAGTGAGTTTTAACAAAGTTTGGACTGTGAAAAGTTCTTTCCAACAGTAAAATGTCAACAAAATGTAGTTATTTTGTCATAAAATAGAAAAATAGTAGTATTAACATAATGAAAATGATTACTAATTCTTATAAAAGGAAGATGGTTGAGGTGTGGCCAAAGAAAAACTCAAATAGCAATTAAACTATTCAATGTGAGCCAAATTGCTCAAAAACAAACCTAACATATATATAATAGTAAATTTTTCTTTATAATTTTCGGGTGTAACATTGACAAATATTAGTAATGGATTCTAATTTGAAAATATAACCCTGAATAAATTATTTAACACTCCAGATATAAAGAAAACATAAAATAGACTGTTAAATATAAAATCAGAATTAGTAATCGCAAGATCGTTAATTGACCATGTGTAATTTATAAAAGGAAGATGGTCAGGGTGCGGTCAAAGAAAAAACTTAAACAGCAATATGGCTCACATAAAATAGTTTAATTGCTACTTGAGTTTTTCCTTTGACTTCACAAAGACCATATTCCTTTTAAATATTACACAGTCAATCAATGATCTTCCGATTACTAATTACATGATGAAAATTTATCACGATAAATCATTCTCACTAGAACTTAGATTTTGAGTCTTTCTGGCTTGAACTTGGAGTCCCTATCACTTTGATTTCATCTGGCTCCATGTGCGGATCCCAACTTGAATACTATGCAGCTAAGATATGCTTTTGTAAATAGATTTTCTTCCCTTTACTATTCCTTACTATATACTCTTTTTGTTTTTTTTCCCACTACATAACTATATGTATAATTCAATTATTTTAAAATAATAGATGTAATTAATCTCTATCTCTTTTTATTTTAACATTAATTTTCTCTCTTTTCTATTTTAGTAGAGAGTACATTTCTTCAATTTGTTTTCAATATATTTCTCATGACTATATATATGATTTATTCATCTATGGTCATTTGTCCAAAAATAATCTTATTTGTAAACTTTGTTATTCCTAAGGGACTTCATTCAAGATTATTAATTTTTTTTTATTCTAAATCTAAATCAATCACATTAAATAAGGAATGGAACTTACTCATCAATAAATTTCGCCACAGCTTCATTTGACTCCTGATTACTAAACAATACAAATTACTTGAACATAATTTTATAAAGGAACTTATTAATATTTTTTTAAAAATATTAGTAAAGAATACATTCATCAAATTTGTTTAATGTTTTGTACCTGGCAAAGAATGCACATTATAATATAGGTGGGAGCACATAAAATCTAAATAATAGAATAAAATAACACAAAATGAAAAAAAAAAATAATAATAAAATACTAAAGCCACAACACTAGCTAAACACAGTACAAAAAATAATTACAATGTTGATCTTAAAAAAGAAGAATTTTAAATATCAAAAACACCATCGGATGGTAAATTCAGAAAATATTTGAAATCTATAAAGAATACTCATACATCATTAACAAAATGAATTTTAATTAACAACCAGTTTATGAACCAAAAGAGATAATAACAAGTAGGGCTGGAATAGGGCTAAACATTTTCAAAGAAATAAATGAGCACAGTCAAATATGGAAGGGAATGGATAGTCTACAAGTAAATAAGGTATAATAAAAAATTAAAGCAATATATATTGATAAGTACATCCATTTAGAACTTATTAAAAATTCAATTTCCCATAATTGAATTATAGTAAATTGGTCCCTAAGCATAAACCTAAATGTATTGGACTATAAATAAATAAAAATCTAATCAATACAGATATAAAATACTTACTCTTCATATGCTTGCAGTTCATCTTTCACTTGTTTTATGTATGACAGGAGCATTTTAATAGTCTCTTTTAACAATATTTCTCTGAAAACGGTTTTAATTTTATTTATAATTCTTGAATCATTCGAAATAAAGAATTTGCAGTGGTATTTAAAACAAGCTTATCAGATAAAAACTTATTACTTAGGTCATACTCCAGAGGTTTAAAAAAGAAAAAGTTAATATTTAGAGTATTTTTAGTTAAATTATATTCAGTAAAAATTAATCACTTTTTCTGTTTTTGTTTTGTGTTAATTTGTAATGAGTTTGTAATAATAACTGATAACAAATAGCGGTTCAATGAGACAACAGGCTGAATCAAACATCCCATATGTATTAAATATCAACGAATAAAGTACTATACAATGTACAATTTTATCTTCATTATCTATCTATCTATATATATATATTGTAATAATTTTAAAAATATAAAAAATAAAATAAAAAGAATTTTTGA
>NW_027116643.1:3552-3844 GCF_000696795.3 Halyomorpha halys | reverse complement strand
CATGGAGTTACGTGAAGAAAACAGGGTAAGATTAACAGAGTTTGGAAATAAAGTAGATACAAAATTTAACAAATTAAATTCAAGTAGTTGAAACTAATTTAACAATAAATAACTCGGAATTATTAGATGAAGATATTGATGAAAAAGTTAGACATTATGAATTTAGAATTAAAGAAAATTGTGAATTAGAAATAATTGAGAAAACAAAACAAAATGTAGGAAACATAATTGAATAAAATAAAAGGGAATTGAAACAAAATTGTCTTACGGAAACTATTTTAATTAATGAATT
>NW_027116643.1:0-350 GCF_000696795.3 Halyomorpha halys | reverse complement strand
TTTTGTATAATAAAATTATATTATCGATTTGATTTTAAAGTTCTTAATAAGAACCCAAAGTATCTCTCTTATATTTGAGAAAAAAGTTATAAATCGAGTAAAGATTCATTTTTATTTTATTTTTAATATTTTTAAAATTATTACAATATATATAAAAGTTACAGCCTTAGTCAGCTGTTACTTCGATGTCAGCTGACTGAGGAGATCAGCTGATCGCATGTATATAAAAAGATGTACCGAACCCAATAAAGTTAGACGATACATCACGAGGAGGCCCCTCACCTCCGGACTCAAAATAGCCCCTTGAATGGATAGCTCATATGTAAAATTAAATATAACAGGTAACCTTA
>NW_027116642.1:77073-77484 GCF_000696795.3 Halyomorpha halys | reverse complement strand
AAGGCAGCACCGGGAGATAATAAGGAAAAATACCGGGTCGTGATTGATTACCATAAAGTGAACGAAAACACGGTCGAAGAAAGATATCCCATTCCACGTTTAGAAGACATACTGGATAGATTAGGAGGATCTACCATATTTAGAACTCTCGATCTTAAAGCTGGGTATCACCAGATTAAAATGCATCGGAAGGACCTGGCAAAAACGGCATTCTCATTCGAGCGAGGACGAGTTTCTCCGAGGAGTAGATGAAGGCATGTGCCAGGTGTACATAGATGACCTGATCGTGTTTAGCAAAAACGAGCGCGATCATGAAGCCCATCTGAGCACCGTATTTCAGAGAATTAGAAAATTCGGCCTCAAACTATCACAGGAGAAGTCGGTGTTAGGGCAGGAACAAATTAGCATTCT
>NW_027116642.1:52610-74154 GCF_000696795.3 Halyomorpha halys | reverse complement strand
GCGGGAGCAGAAGAAGAGACTGGCCACTACGCAACTACTGGCTCTGCTGAGGGTCACGAAGGCGTACAGCACGGTGTCGCATGAGGCGGTGCAGGTCCTGGCCGGAGCAATGCCCCTGGACCTCATCCTCAAGGAGGATGCTACGAAGTATGATGTGAAGAGGCAGGGGCTGGGAGTGCTACCGGCGGGACTCCAGGAGAGGTTCGGCGAGACCCCGAACCTTTGGAAGAAGTTCCTGCGGGAGGAGTCCACCGTCCACTCAAGATTGAGAGCAGGTTGGGTCATCCCAGACTATTGGGTCTCGCAGATCCTGACAGGACACGGAGGATTCCGGGGAAAGCTGCAAAGCTTCGGAAAGAACATCGACCCCCGGTGCCCGACGTGTGGGGTCCCTGAAACAGCAGAGCACGTGGTATTGGTCTGCACCGCGATGAAAGGACACCGTGCCAGGTTGTCGAGAAAATGCGGGATCTTCGCCCTCGCCGAGTCGGACTTCCCTCTGCTGATGGAAGAGGATAATTACCCGTACTTCAGGGAATTCATCTACGGGTGGAGGGAAGTGGTCGGGCCAACGCACTTTACATTGGGAAGGGCTCGGCCGCCTGGGAACGGGTAGCCACCAATGGAAGATGCAGATCAAGAGGACAGCGAAGAAGCAGTTTGAGACCAGGAGGGCTGGACTAGGCTGCGCACTGGAGGTGACAACCGGACGGATGCGGTCTAGGCGTGTTGGACGTACCGGACGGATGCTGGTGGATAAGGTGTAGCCCCATTTTAAGGCACTCAAGCGAGTGCTAGGCTGCACCAGTTTTTAAAAATAATTGTTGTACCCCAAAATTAAATGGTTCCACCAAATAATTTTGTACCATATATGAAAATAAAGTTTAAAAAAAAACATGCAACCCTAACGCACTACCCCACTGTTGCCGAACCCCTTATGGCAGGGAAAAAAAAAAAAAAAAAAAAAAAGGTCCCAGCGGTGGCCGCGTATAACCATTCGATTCACTCCACCACGGGGTTCTCTTTGGTCTCCAAGGGCGACGCAGAAATTTCATGTACACGGCAGAGGTAGAGGGGGAAATTATTAACCATGGGATGGTCATGCGCAGGTTATGGAATAAAACCAGAGAGCCCATCGAGCGGGAGAAGGCTCGATGGGTCGCGCGGGAAAATTTGAACCTCCAGGACGCGATGGGAGAGGTCAAAATCGGGACGATTGTATATCGCCGCTTGGGGTCCAACAGGGGTAAGGAATCCCTACGCTATGGAGGGTCCATTCCGGGTGACTACGATCAGAGAACATAATGTGGTAACGATTGAAAGCTTACAGGAACCGAAGAAGCGTACAGTTCACGTCGAACAGCTCAGGTTCCCTGCGATAGCAGCTCTGTAGGCACCTGGGATGCCTCCTCGTCACAATCGAAGCAGCAGTTTTTCTTCTTGTTATTTTTGTACATATTTTATTTATTAGTTTTATTCCTATAGGTTGTACGTAGATACGGAATAGTGTGTGCAGTGAGTTGGAGGATAGTGTAGTGAATAATGATCGTGTGGATAAATAGAGTGGATAAGTAGAAATTGAATTTTTTTTTTGTTTTTGTTGTTTCGTTATGAAAATTTTATAATTGGACTTTGTGCATATTTGCGTCTAATACTTTGTTTTGACGAAAAAATTTCTTTTGTAATTTCTTTTAGTATCTTTTGTTTTTGAGTTTACGAGGAATTGTTCGTAAACTGGCAGGGGGGAGTTATGTTTACAGGGTATGTAATATAAATCTTAATACCTAACTCCCTAGTATAAATATAGGATTACTGAACAGAATATAGCAGTCTATTATCAGCAACCGTGAGTGTATGTTCTCGTTCCTTTTTTTTGAGTTCAGAACCCGCTATCACGTATCTTTATATATATATATAAAGATATATACATATATATACACACTTATAAAACTTAGGTAACCTCTAGTGAAAAAAGTGAAGAGGTGTGATGTGACTCTCGCGGGTTTCAGAAATAGAATGGCTTTTATTGAGTTAAGCACCCCTATATATGCATATCAATCAGCTGTTAGACCCGATGAGCTGATACGGCCTGTTTACTGTTATCGTACTCAAGCTGTAACTCCCCCCCCCACCAGTTTATGAACAATCCTCGTAAACTTATCCTAAACAATATCATAATATATACAATTAAAAAAAATTCAAATTATTTACAATATACAATACCCAGTAAACAATAGGCATACAGTGATCTCAAACTAACATTATATACAAAACAAAAATACATTTTTGTTAAACATTGGAACACTGTAAAATAAAATTTGTCTTAACTTAATATATAAATTAAACTTAAAAATAAAAGAAAAGAAACCATCGTACAATAACATAAAAGATATTTTTTTAAACATCTATATTTACAAAATTAACAAACTCGAAAAAAACAACAACTACAGTTTGTGTACTCCAATCTAGTTGTGACAATAGGACACTCTATATTGTGATTGACGCAAGTTTTAATTGTCCATTGTGGACAGTTTTCCTATTTCTAGGCTCTATGACGCCTTCTATTGTAACAATATTGTGTTCTTTCATGAGTCTCTGAATGGGCCCTCATACCTCTGCAGCTCTTCCCCTCTATTAGTTCCCACTTTCCTGTATGCTACCGTCCCAATAATTATTTTACCCATCAGATCTCCGACATTCAAGTTATGTTGCGCCACTCTTCTACTTTTTACCCTGCAAATCCTGTCCCTAACTTTGGCCCACAACTTTTGCAAGGCCATCACATTACCGGCCATTTCATCCTCTCCGGGCAAAGTACTACGGTAGTCCCGTCGACGCCCCCCCCCCATTCCAAAAGGAATTTTGAAAGGGGAAAACCCCGTAACTGTGTGTATGGAGTGGCTGTGTGCTGCAACTGCCCGTTCCATCGGTTCATCAGGTTCCAGTCTCCTTTCTAGCTGGTACACTCGTAGGTGGTCACTTAGGGTGCAGTGAAGCTGCTCTATCCGCGGTTCGGTGGTCCTGTATTTGAATTGACAAAATAAAGGGATGACGGATGCAATAACAGAATTCTCTGCACGGAGTTCCATATTGGAGCGCAAGCTACGACCACTGTAGAGAAACATCATCGCAACAGCTTGTAATGGCGAATCAGTGATCAGTAACCCTGACAATGCTTCAATGTGCGAATCAGAAATTGAGACTGCTCTTGAGGAATGGGAGCGCTTCCTGCAAATTTGGGAAGAGCCTGAGGCATTACACATTCAAGAGAAATTAGAGTTTCCCTCGTCAGGCTTGCAGGAAACGTATGATACGGTAAGAGCTGAAATAATCAAAGCGAAGACCGCATTACGATCCCACGTGCTTCATCTCAAACCACTACTGCGGCGCCCAATGCACAATATAGCGAGCGTCAGTTCTTAAATACGAGCATCGATGCGCCAGCCAGGACTCACTTGCCACATATTTCCCTGCTAAAATTCAAGTACACTTTCACTACCATGGTCCACAACGAGCCTGGCTGCCTCGCGATATATACAAAGGATGATTGATTGTAGTGGCCGACAGTATAGAGGGATTCAAGACCCTGGCACTTGTCGACCCAGCTGAGTTTATCCTTGCCCTATTGGCCTTGAGATCACTCGACACAACCACCAGAAGAAATTTCGAGCTCTCTCGTGCCACCTCAAGCATGTTTCCTACAGCGGACGAGATAATCGAATTCATTAGCAGATTACGATGTCAAGAGACGTTGTTGCATCATCCTCCTCGAGCCAGACTGAAGAATCTCCAAGGGGATACCAACAACCCCGAGCCCCAGTCAGAAGCTCAATTAAATACCGAGCTGTAACCTTACAAAGCGCTAACAGTGAAGGGAAACCACACGAAGACGAACACCATCACCACGTGCTGAGCCTTCCTCCCCCTTGACGTTAAATGCACGAAAACCAGCGGTGTGTCAATTCTGCCAGGCTAACCATCTGTTGCCTCACTGCTTTCAGTTCAGCAACCTTCAGCCGCAAGAACGACTAGCATTCGTTCAGAGTGTTAAATGCTGCCGCAATTGTCTGTGCATTAGACATGCTGCTTCTGCATGCAAGTCCAGGTGGATATGCAGATTCTGCAATGGGAATCACCATAGCCTGATTCATGGTGATGAGTCCATCAAAGCTAAAGATCACATCCTTGTAAAAAAAAGTTCCTCTCAGAGCAATACTTCGGAAACATTCATTGGATTTAGTTCCACCCCTAATCCAAACCATGAATCTCAAAATATCATTCTTCTTGCTACCGTCCAGCTCTACGTTGTGGGCCAAAAAGGTGAATTGATCCCTACCAGGGCGATCTTGGACTCAGGAAGTCAACATACGTTCATCTCAAGATCTTTGGCATCCAGAATTTGCTCCAATATGAACGAGTTCAGAGGTTGCATAACTGGACTAGGTGGATCATCTGTGTCAGCCCCATTGGGTTCTGTTTCATGCACCATGAGATCAATTTACGATTAAGCAACATTCTGCACCGTAACACTTATAGTTGAGAGCATTTCCCGGGCATTACCCAGCGTTCCTCTTCCTCAGGGACTGATCAGCGAACTCTCCCACCATCGCCTTGCTGAACAACAGTTTCACATGCCCGGCCCCATAGAGACGCTAATTGGCATGGAGCTTTACACATCGATAATCACTGGGGCCCCCTCGAAAGCAGGTGTCTCAGAGCTCTATTTGCAACCCACAGCATTTGGACTGACCGTTGTGGGGAGAGCACACGTCAAGGCACCGTCTCAAGGGGTCGCTCTCTTTACCGATTCTCAAAGCACGATTGCGGCTAGGCTGAAGGTGTTCTGGGAGCTAGAGAAGCCCAAGACGGTGAACACAACAGATCCCTACCACAGACTCTGCAAATAACATTTCGTCCGGGCTCACAAGCGTACCGAGGAGGGCCGGTACATCGTTATAATGCCCCTACGACCTTGCATAGAGACCCTCGGAAGAAACAGGGCATCACAAACTCTTGAAGCCGTATCGATACAATTTTGGCACCACGTCTCATCGCAAAACAACACTTGTGATACTGCGTCTCGAGGGTGCCTTCCAACACCCATTTGCCTCTCTTATTTGAGGGATCCTGATCACACTGAGCTCATCACCTCCTTCTCGGACTTCAACAAGCTCATAAGAGTGATAGCTCGAGCCACGAGATTTCTGGCGGTACTTAGAGGTCCCCGCATGAGAGTGGTTTGTCCCGTCTACACTGAAGAATTTTGTAAGGCGAAGCTACGCTTCTTCCGTTTAGCTCAGAAAGGGCTGCCATTGGTGGAGTTGGCCTAGCTATCACCATTTATACATGAAGAAGGTATCATCAGAGTGGGTGGTAGGTTGCAAGAAGCTCCCATTCATAAAGCTGCCAAGCATCCAATATTGCTTCCTCGCCGACATCATCTCTCAAAACTCATCCTACAATACATACATGAGCGCCACAACCACGCGGGAGCAAACCTTATACTCCCAATGTTAAGGAACGAGTACGGGTTATATTAGGCAAGACGGAGAGAACCGTGCATGAGATCCAGTTACAAAAGGACGTAGTCACTTATGTGAAGGAGCCGAGGTACCCACAGGCACTCAGGCGACACATTCGAGAGAAGCTGGAAGGTCTAAAAGCACAAGGTATAATAGTAAATAGCACCGTACAAAAATCCTTTATGGGCGGTGAAGAAAAAGAGCCTGCCAGGGGAAACCACGGAGAAATATCGGGTTGTTATCGATTATAGAAAATTGAACGATAATACCATGGACGAAAAATACCCGATACCTTGACTGAAAGATATCCTGGATAGACTATGGGGGGCGGTCATATTTCCTCCCAAAGTCCGCGAAGTGGGGTGCACGCGGTGGAATAGATTTCCAGTGGACATTGCGAGGTTCCAGCCACTGAATGATGTCTTGTTCGTGTTCTTGATGGAGTTTGTAAAGGTCCTTGATGAATCGCGCCAATCCTACAAAGTTCGTGCCGTGATCCGACCACAGTGTCTTGGGAATTCCATGTATCAAGACAAACCTGTCCAACGCCGCCATGCATACGAATAAGCACAAATACGCCTTCGTGGATGGAGATTTGCGACGGTTTGAGCTTTTGATCACAAAAAGACCTGCGTAGTCGAGGCCGACCTCGTGAAACGCCCGAATTCCATCGACACGCTCCTTTATCGGATTAACCATTATCAGTGTCAAGGGTTTCGCCTTTCTAATTCGGCAATGAGTACAACTATTTAGGATGCTCGGAATGAGCTTGAGTGCACTTGAATAGACATAAAAGACCGGTTCTGGCCCAGGGCAATGAGCCTTTTTGGACTTTAGACCCTAGCCTCGACCCTACCTTAACCGCTCACGTGCCCTTGGACTTAGGACCCTAGCCTCGAACCAGCCTAATCACTCGCGTGACCTTGGACTTTGGACCCTATCCTCGAGGCTAACTTAACCACTGGTCACGTGACCTATGGGGGGGGTTGAATTTAAATTTTGTACTTCGACCTACCCTTAACCACTTACATGGACGGTCACGTAATCATTAGGCAGCCAATCAGAGGCTAGTATTTAGTCACGTGACCCCCTGGTGGGGGATTTAAAATCAAATTTAACCACTCACATGATCATTAGGCGACGCTCTCTTTTAAGTCACGTGACCGTCACCAGGGGTTGAGTGTGCCCGGACGTTATTTTATTTTTATTTTGTTTACCCTACCACCCATCGAAGGGCTAGACAACCACTTCTTATATTATAACCTCCATACGCCATTTTGGTTTTTCTTGCAACTTAAGAGATTGAGGGTTTTAGAAGTGCCATAGTGTGCACGGCCGCCATTTTGCTTTTATACTGTTTGAGAGACTTACGGGTTTGGTGGAGCCTGAGTGCGCCCGACCGCCATTTTGTATTTTCCTCACGACCATTTTATTCATCGCTAGTTTTTTTGTTTTTTTAACGCCACCAGTTTATTAAGTGGGTCTCGCGATCCTCTTCTTTTCGTTCGCAGCTAGTTTTTTACGAGGGTCTCGCGATCTTCTTCTTTTCGTTAGCCATCATTTTATTATGAGGGTCTCGCGATCCTATTCTTTTCGTTAGCCGCCATTTTCGTTTTCAAGTGTGTCGCGGTCCTTTTCTTTTCGTTCGTTACCATTTTATTGCGATTGTCGGCATAAACAAACTTAGAGATAAATAGATAAAGTATGACTTTTTAATCTCTCTTATCTTTTAATAATTTCAACTTTGAACCTTATTCCCTCTGTTTTAAATCTTTTAGTGTACACAATGTGAATAATTTGAACTGATTAAACCTAAAAATATAAACACTGATATGTAGACCTTTATCTTCTAATCCCTTCGATGAATGTAAAAAAGGGTCTTTGAACTATACAAGTTCAAAGACCCTTTTTTAAAACATCAACAAACAGAGATAAATAGATCTGTTACTATGGAGGGTCTGGCGATCCTCTTCTTTTCCCTCATCGCTATATTGATCACGTGACTTATGGGTTTGGTAGAGGCTGAATGTATCCGGCCGCCATTTTATTTATAAGGATCTTGCTATCTTCTTCTTTTCATTCGCCGCCATTTTACTTATGAGGGTATCGCGATCCTCCTCTTTTCCTTCACCGCCATATTGGTCACGCGATCTACGGGTTTAGTGGCGTGTACTCGGCCGCCATTTTTTTGTTTTTTTTAACGCCGCCAGTTTATTAAGTGTGATCCTCGCGATCCTCTTCTTTTCGTTCGCAGCTAGTTTTTTACGAGGGTCTCACATCCTCTTATTTTTGTTTGCCGCCATTTTTATTACGAGCGTCTCGCGACCTTTTTCTTTTCATACTGGTTAAACCTAAAATATAAACACTGATATGTAGGACCTTTATCTTCTAATCCCTTCGATGAATGTAGATGAATGTAAACAAGGGACTTTGAACTTGTATAATCCCTAAAACATAAACAAACTGAGATAAATAGATCTGTTACTATGTAGGACTTTTTAATCTCTCTTATCTTTTAATACTTTCGACTTTGAACTATAATACCTTCTATTTTAGTTTCCTCAGCGGATATCAGCAAAGCATCATTTAATTCCCTAAGGATTGCATTTTGAACAGGCTAAATGTAATGTGTAGGTAAAAACCTAAAACATAAACACCGATATTGGTCTCGATTATCATCTTCATCAGTTAAATCTTTCGGTCGGAGTGAAGAAACTTTGAACCACTAATAAATTACTTATAGGAGTAGGATATGTGACGTCATTATTATTAGCTAATAGAATTGCCAAATGTTAAAAATGTACGAATGGTCGTGTTATTTTTTTTTATTTAACTAAAGCATAAAATAGGATATTTATTTTTTAATATCTTCATGAAATTTAAAGGTATATTATGTTTCAAACAGTGGTAACTTATAAAAAATAAAATACAACGGATTATAACTCTTAAAATATCAAATAAGGAAAAATAAAAAAAATCGATAGTAAAAAAATCTTTTATGACATTAAACTAAGAAAAAAAATTAATACAGAAGAAAAAAGAAAGGAAATCACTTCAAGAAATTTAAAAAAAATTACTTACACGTTTCCGGAGGTGGTGTTTACTAAAGCATGCTGGAACGAAGACTGAGAAAGAATTCATATGTACAAGCCTATTTACCACCCGATTTATTTCCTTTTTAAGGATTATACAAGTTCAAAGTCCCTTTTTTTCTATCATCGAATGGATTAAAAGATATAACTCTATATATCATCGTATACGTTATAGAATTTACCAGTTCACAGTACATTGTTTACACGATTATACGAACAATATGGTGGCCTGGCACAACTAAGTCACGTGACTTAAAAGAGGGTGTGGCCATGTGACGAATCACGTGAATGGTTAAGGTTATGTCGAGCTAAATTTAAATTTAAATCCCATGGGTCACGTGACCAAATACTAGCTTCCGATTGCTGCCTTATGATCACGTGACTGCAAGTGTGCCCGCACCGCCATATTGTTGTTTTACTGTTTTAGAAACTTACGTGTTTGGCGGAGGCTGAGTGTACCTGGTCGCCATTTTGTTTTGGAAAGACACCGTTGTATTATGAGGGTCTCGCGTTATCCCCACCACCCATTGATGGATCAGGTACCCAATTTTATACTGCAATCAGGGCCTAAGTGTTCCCGACCGCCATTTCATTAACAGTATATGAGGGGATTCAAATTTAATTTTAGCTTGACATAACCTGTTTGAGAGGCTTACGGCTTTGGCAGAGGCTGAGTGTACCCGGCCGTCATTTCGTTTTCCCTGTGATTTAAGATACTTAGGCTTTAGGAAGTGGATGAGTGTTTTGTTTTTACTACAACTTAGGAGATTAAACCTAAAAAAATAAACACTGATATGTAGACCTTTATCTTCTAATCCCTTGGATGAATGTAAACCAGGGAATTTGAACTTGTATAATCCCTAATACATAAACAAACTGAGAGATAAATAGATCTATTACTAAGTAGGACTTTTTGATCTCTCTTTTTTTAAAATTCTTTTGACTTTGAATCATAATACTTTCTATTTTAATTTCCTTGGCGGATATCGACAAAGCAACATTTAATTCCCAAATGTTTGAATTTTGAACAGGTAATACCTAAAACATAAACACAGATATTGGTCTCGGTTATCATTTTTATCAGTTAATTCTTCCGGTCGTAGTGAAGAAACTTAAAACCACTAATAAATTACATATAGTGGTAGGATGCTGATGTTATTCTGTTTAGGGATACCATCTTCAAGGAAGAAAATGTATCAAGGGTTATTTTTGGATATACGGCACCGATTTCAGGTGTTGAATAGGACAGAAGTTACGTAATCATTACTTATTATAATTTATTTATTTTTTATTATTACTTGATTCTTTCTTTGTTCTAATTTCCTTTTAATTTAAGGCTCTAATGTTAACACATTATGACTTGTAATATCATTCAAAAAGGATTCGTCCCAGAAGAAATAAAGAGTTTATTATTATTATTATTACATGATTTGTGTTCTGGAACCTCTCATACTAAGTCAAGTTAAAATATATCCTTTACTTTTAAGTAATTTTAAATTTGTTATGAATAATGAGTGCTTATGAAGGGAAGCTGTTACTAGACTTTGGGAGTGGGGTGGCAAAATGTAATATTTTTCAACAATTTTGACTAGGTTGTATCCCTGCCCCCCCTCCTCTGAACATTGTTAGAAAATTTACTTTGATATTTAGGTAATAATGTATTGAATATGTATAATTATAATCTGTACGACACTAACCGGGTATAAGTTACTGTTAGTTGGAACAGGGCTACTCAAAAGAAAAAAAACATTTTGTTATAACACATATATTCTCTATAAACACATTCTCTACTCAATAAGGAACTGAAGCTATACCTTTCACCAAGGCAAAAAGTAGCTAACTAGCAACTACGGTTACCACTTCAGTAAAGTAATATATTTTATTTTCCCAAGTTATTATAAATATTTGACGGACTATTCATCTCATTTATTACTGGTTCACCATCTAATTTCTCCAATTGTGGTAGTTTTCTAGTCGCTTCTAATCTCCAACCAGATTCTTCATAAGATTCACAAAGAGGGTTACCTTGAAAATGAATATTTTTTATTATGCTTTAAGAAATGATCTCAAATATAAAATAGAGTTCAACTCATTTTTGAACATCAGTTTTACTTACCCATAAAAGTTAATTCCTTCAACTCTTGGCATTCTTGTAATTTTTGGAATTCTGACCATTCCTTTATTAGATTATTAGACATGTACAAGACTTTTAAATTTCTTAGGGTCCCAATACCTTTCGTTTTATCTATAAAATTGTATGATATCCATAATTGTTCTAAACTGTCACCAACTGCTTCCTTAAATGACAAAATATACTTTTATAAGAAATTGATAAAAACGAAAGAAATATTCATTGAAAAGTGTATTACTAATAGTACGAAAGTAGGATTCGTTATCTTTTATTGAGTTTATTCAAAACAAAATTATGGGTTGAAAAATAAATAACTAGGTTTCTATTGTCAAAGTTTCCTTATAGCCCTGACTCCAAACCGCTGCGCCTCTTAGAGATGAGAGATGAAAATGACTAAATAGCAATGAAAGAATGACGAGGGTCTTATTTTTTTTTTAAGTCGTTATTAAGGATAAGGACGAGTATGTTAGGACGGTAGACTGGGTAGAAACTAGGTAGAGACTAGGTAATCTGGGTAGAGACATTGTTTTCACCGAAGCCAAGCACAGTAGTGAACCTCAAGAGAATTGTACTTCCTTTATCTGTTTCACAGCGCAGATAAATAACTGCTATATAACCAACTGTGGATGCATTTGCAAATCCGATCACCATGATTTTACAAGCCTCAGCATGTAATAGATGTCATACAATTTTTAAAGATTGCAGTGCAGAAAGTTGTACCATGAATTTCTTCCATTCCTCGGCTAAATTTATCTGTATTGGAGTATCCCACTCTAGCTTCATATTCCAGAGCTTCTGCATGATAGTTTTGCCCTTAAACACCATCGGCGGTAGGTATTCCAACGGATCAAAAATTCTCGCTAATACCGACATATCTTGCGCTTAGTGGTCACTATTTCTTTGATGTTTACCTTATATGATAGACAATCACCTTGAGAGTCCCACTGCATGTCTGGAAGCTTGACAGAGTGCTCTTCCCATGTCTCTAATGGAGTTGATAGGTTTTCTGAAACATTTGATACCTGACTCAATTATGATGTACAGTTAGTTTTCCATTTACCCAATTCAGAGTCACCCCTTTTTTAGTTGGGAAATCAATTTACTGTGTAATTGACTAACTTCTTCATGATCGTCGGATCCAGTGAGTATATCATCAATGTAGCTGTTATGGGAGAGTGTTTTCCAGGCCAGTGGGAATCCCTCTCTCTCTCTCATCTTTATCATTTTCTTATCTTATGTTAGAACGCGCATTGGAATGAATGGGGAACAAGATAACCCAAATGGAAGCGTATTGAATTAAAATTCTTGAAGGGTCTCATTACCCTCAAATCTGTATACAAAATGTATACTAAATAGTGAGGGTGTTCGGGGTAAATCTTAATTTGCAAAAACATCTTCTGTATGTCTGCTGTGAAAAAAAAATTACATAAGCGAAAATTCAATAATATTTGGAGAATATCCTACTAAAGTTTGGGTTCCGTCAAAGGTTTATCATTAACTGATCTTTTACTAGTAGGGAATGATGAGTCAAGAACAATTCTTAATATTTTGGAAGAATCCTTTTTTAAAACTCTATGGTGAGGAAGAAGGTATTTACCCTCTGTACGAGTGATTATTACTCCCTCATCTAAATAGTTACGGAGGATTTGAGAGAACTCAGCTTTCATCGCTGGTGTCCCATCTAATTTTAATTCTAATCGTCTAAAACGTGATGCGACTATTGATTGTGATTCTCTCAAATCTACTTTCCTTTCCTTGAAAGGTAAGTGTACTACATATCGACCAGTCCTCATTCCTATATCGGACAGTTCCTCGCATAAATATTTGACTTGACAAGTCAGATAGTAGTAGGAAATCATTCCGTCCTGGTTTGTAGAAATCATTTATGCTAATGCATAATTACTAAAGGCTTCTATAATTGTCGATGAAAAAGGCTGCTGAGGTATTTTATCTATGACGTTCAGTACTATAAGCGCATATGTTTCTAAATAGGACTATCAGCGAGCCCATTAATGCGATTTGGGTTCCTGCTTAATGGTAGGTAACCTTAGGCGTTGTACACAGTGCGTGGTGATAAATGATCTCTGAGACCCACTATCAAGATAGTAACCCCACCTATAGGACGGTAATAGCCCTTTACGATCCAAGAAGGACATTTATTGTTCCACCTCAAGCAGAATAAATTACTGTGTCCTTTGAATCAATGGAAGTTTTACGATTTATTGAAGTTTGTTTGGAAGCTGTCTTTTCGAATAGTTAGGTGTGATGATTGTTTGGAGTGAAATGTAGCAATGTGGGCATCGTAAGATCACATTATCGACAGATATTGCGAGAAGTGCCACGATTATCGGAATGACAAGCTGATATACAGTTAAAGCACCTCTTAAGATACTTTATTTCATTTGTACCGCTCCATTGAAGTTAAAGATTTAAAATACGGGCATTCATAAATGCGATGATTTTCTCGGCATGGGAAACATTCGAGAGTAGAACTGTTACGGGAACCGAAAGTCTGAATTGGATGGGTCCCTAATAATGCGCCCTATGTGGCAAACAGCCAAAGCTTACCTCCTCCAGCGCTCTCTATGGGGAGAAGAAGAAACTTGTGGATGAGAGAGCCATATTCTTTGCTACCAGCAGTAATTTTCTTCCTTCCTTTATTAATGGAAAAATGAGTGAGTAGTGAAACTTTGAGGTGCCTCCCGGAACAGTGAAGGATGGAGGAATGAAGAGAGGAGTAAGTCCACACCTATCAATATAATGTATACAATTTATGCAATAGATTTTTATTTTCAGTTAAGTATGTTTCATTTCATCATTACCATCAATTATATACAGTCCAATAAAATGAAACCAGCAAATCAAAAGTAATGATTTATTGTCATACCGTTTCTTAAGTGTCTCCCAGACATGCTGATATTCAGTGTCAGAGATCGAAATAGATGCGCGGCAGCCCCTTTTACCACAGATTTAAAATAATGAAACTTTTGCATTTTTGCCAAACCACCGTTATTGTGAATAAGGAACAAATAACTTTCTTTAAATGGCCCCCAGATACTGCCATCAAAGGTCGGTATATTTATTGGTGGGAGGCGGAGAATTGTGGTATGACTTGCCAAACAGGACCGATCCACCGTCATTGATAATTTCTCTTCTTTAAAATCAAAGGATAAAGCCTAATAATAAGCTTCGCGAGAGTCATGCATCATTTTATCAT
This sequence comes from Halyomorpha halys, assembly GCF_000696795.3. Classification (NCBI taxonomy): domain Eukaryota; kingdom Metazoa; phylum Arthropoda; class Insecta; order Hemiptera; family Pentatomidae; genus Halyomorpha; species Halyomorpha halys. The sequence continues at coordinate 60,192 of NW_027116642.1, read as the reverse complement.
ATATGATAATATCATTTATCTGCCGAGCGATTTAACTTCCCTCCTTGATTTACAAAAAGTTGTCGAGATTTTTATTGAATCGCGACAACTGTTTTAATAGTGGTCCTTTGGACTTGTCTGACCGTGATCTTAATTCTAGTTCTGGAATATTCTCATGAAGATCGCTTAATGCATCAAATAATGTCTCTGGTCTCAGCTCATCACTATCAACCTTTCGCTTTGAACAGCCCTCATGAAGGAAGCCCTGCAAGGTGGGGTGAAACGTCGGACATTAAAATAGTTATAAACTATTTGATCTTTTTTTGACCGCAACCCCGACCATCTTTTTATATTTAAATAATTATTATTTTAATTCATTGTATTAACACAATTTGCCTCTCCAGGGATCAACAATTAATAGTTTAAAGAAAAATATATCTATGTTAGCCAAAAGAAATAATCCATTTTAATTTCAGCCCGAATTTTCCAGACTAATTTAGATGAACATTTTAACAAACAATCAGACGGCCCGCAGTTAAGCAGTGGAGCAAGATCTTAAGTAAACACCCTCAAGACTGTGTTTTATAATCGAGCCTTGATTCTAAGTTAAAACAATTAGAATGGTGATTTAATTCATTATTAGATCAAGCTAATGGTTTAAAACTTGTCGATAGAGTGTCCGGAAATGGTTGACTTTTTGAAATTGTATTTATCTTACCGTTATTTTTACGTCTGTAGATGAATTGCTGTTTCCCGTACATTGATTTTAGAAGCTTCCTATGCAAGTACTTTTTCCACTACTTCTTAAATCGTCATGTTCTGATTCAAGAATTGACTCTCTGATTTGGTTGCGCAAAGGCCTCAAATAATCTTGGCTCGTAGAAGTATGTTTGCAAAACTAATCTTGCAATCACAAGGCGATATAAATCTACGTTTGTTTATATCTCGTAAAAGATGGACAAAATAATCAGAAATCAATTGATCGAGTTTTCGATACTAATAAATCGGGCTTAAAACACCAATGCTTTCTTGGAGCCTTTGTGGTTTCTACTTATATAAACTTTTATAGATCCTTCAGTGCTTTTATAAGGCCTATAATAGTATAGACACGAGAAACTTGTAATACGTAAGTTTATAAAAAATTGTAGACACAAATTCTCATTGCTTGAAACGTATTTATACAGAGAAATTTTGTGCAAACAGCTAAGAATTCATTTAGTTTTCTTTAATTTAGATTGGACCAGAAGAATAAAATTATAGAAATCAGATAGCTTACCCTTAGCTGATCCAATTGTACTTAACCTCGTCACCATTTTGTTGTATCATTTATGAAAAAGTTGAGAAAACTAGTCGTGAATCAATTGGTAGAACAATATAAATCGACACTTGATTTCACCTATCGCCCGTAGCTCAGTGGTCAAGACTCATTCTTACCAATTTGATGTCTTTTGGCAACATCAAATTGGTAAGAATGAAAAAGGCCTGGGGCGTCGACTGTTTTCATTGAGTGGCGGTCCCACAAGATGAAACACATTGAACCCCCAACCATGTTTAGGCAGTATAGGACTCCAATCTGGGAGTCTTGTAAAAAAAAAAAAAAAAATTGAACAATTTGAGAAGGTCATATCGCTGTTTACTCAGAGCCAACTAGATTAGGCGCTGATTATAACAAAAGTCATATCGTTCTTACCGTTCCTTCATCATCACCTTTCCCTCTAAACATTTCTGGAGATACGGCACATGTATTAGGTGTTTCTGTTTCAGCCTGCAACTCTGTCAGTAACCTATGAACTTCTTGGTAAATTTTAAGTATTTGGCTATATATGTGTGCTTATATTGGCAATAATTGTAAAGATGTAAGATGTAATTTTATATTGGTGGACTACTTTTAATGATTTACACGAAAATACCACCCTTAAGTTCCAATATAATATATGTGTGCCAATGCTGGAAACTGCTGCGTAATGCATAAACAGTTGAAGATATTAAAATATATTAAATAAAATTATAGAGTTAAATTGTAAATATCTAAAAAAATACAAAATATCTTTTATTCTTTGTGACAATTTTTGTAACATTGTTACAAGTCATATTATAAAATTGAGTTTCTATAATAATAATAAAACTTATATCATTATGTAATAAAAAATATATATAACTTACCAAACCAGAAAATGATTTGATGTAGTTTCTGGCCAGCGATAAAATCTTCAGATTTCTCAGCCCAGATAAACCACTTATTTTTTCTATCATATTGGTCGATAAAGACAATTTTCTGTATTTAAACAAACATGCACGGCATTTATTGTATGTATTTAGATGTTTTAAAATCATACATAATTTCATAAAATGCTTCTTAACGTAATATGTTACCAAAACAAAGTGGTTCTAGAAGAAAAACTTGCTGGGCCATCAACGAGTGACGTGGAATATCGTAACCCAGTCAAAAATCTGCTCCAACAACGTATCAACCCCAGAAGACAGCCTATTAAATATTTAGAAGTGACTCGTCGAGCTCAGGCGCCTCAAGCCTCCCACCCTCGGCCTCAGTCCTTTGTTCATCTCCCTCAGACTTCACTGTATTAGTCCTAAAGCTCCCATCCACAGACTAAAACATCTAAAAATGACTTTCCTACCAAAAATGTGAAAATTCCTTCACAGATCAATCCTAAACTTCCTCCCCTATCCCAAACTTCCTCTTCGGTCAATCTTTTGCCCGAATCTCCGGTTACCGAGGATCCAATTCAACAACCCCAAAGGATAGTTCAATCTCTATCTAGACCGACATAAACTCATTTCCAAGATCGTTCTTCTATTCTTAAAACAGCCATAATAATCCTGAAATAGCATCTATTCTTTCCCCCTTCCTTCGTGATCTTCAAGACATAATCTAGCCTCTCATCTCACTCCTAACCAGGCTCCTTACAGAAATCCCGTACAATTTACCTGGATGAACAAGAGCGCCTTAAATATACTTTTGTGGAATGCAAATGGACTACATACCCACCGAGAAAATTTTGACATATTCCTCTATGAGCATTTCATCGACATAGCACTGCTGACTGAAACCCATTTCACAAAATATTCTTACTTCTACAAGTTATACTACGACAAGGCGTATTGTCCGCCTTAATATTCTCTACCCATGTAAATAAACAACCAAAGTGTATATAAGACGCATTAAGAGAAAGAATAAAACAGTGTTATTTCAGTAGTCTTGCGTATTGTTAATATGCCCGATTTCATACTTTTTTTTAGTGTTTCTCTTCCGACAACGCATAAATGGTGTCTAAACCCGGGACCGTTTCATTTTATTTTATTATTCAGTCTACAGTATTTCCTTTTTCTCTGCACTCAATTTCTTTTTATTTTTGTTGTTGTATTATTTTTGTCTCTCTCTCTTTTCCTGTTTTCTTAGGAATATATATCTTAGGAATATCATTCTAATGAGAATGAATGCGGACAGGACCCCGATTGTACAAGCTGTGAGATTTAATGTACCGCCAGAGGAGTCAGTAGCTCCCGCAGCCCCCATGGCGCAAGATGAGGCTGCAGCCCCAGCTGGCCCCGGATTCGCAACCTCTACCTACAACAACTTTAGCGGCGGGTCATGCGAATGCTTTAGCGATGATGAAGGTAAGGGCAGCGACATAGCAGGACTTAAGAAAGGCCATTTCGGATCTGGAGCTGTTTACTGGGGAAATAGGCAAGCTGAACCATTCCCCAACGCCAAAGGAGGCGATCGGATTATAGGAAGGGCGGAGGCGAAGGTTGTTGATAACTTATTGGAACGAGCCGATGCCATTTCATTGAAAGTAGCTCTCATTTGCCGGGTCAAGAGAGATCCAGGCGGACAAGGAGACATCGTGTCCAACGGTGAAAGAGAGATTAAAGAAGGCATACGGTGGGGGCTATGTTTAGTGAAGACAGCAATAGTGATATTTCTGCTATTGTGGAGAAGGCGATTTGTGAAACATTTTCATGACAAAGATTCCATAACCTGCTCGCGGATGTTATAGTTGAAACTTCTATACCAAAAGCTTTGACGTCCACTTCACCGGACGATACAACGGTTCGATGCCTAGAACCTAGTGCTGGTTGTTATAGCGAACCGCAACAAGCGTGTGTAGGCATAGACATAGCTGAGCCTTCAGCCTCAACTGTAGCTTTTGAGGTATACACTAGCAAAAGAAACAGGAAAAAGGCCAAGGCGGCAAGTAAAAAGTCGCAAACAAATATAGACAACAAAATGGAGCCAAAACTGGTACGTGATGAAAATAAACAAGTGAGAACAATGGCGGAAATAGTTAAATCCCTGCCAAGAAAGCCGACACACATTTCGCAATCAACATATGTCACCATCAGTGGTTCGACCAAGAACCCAATGGATGTTATTAGCAAGCTGCCATCAACTGAATAAATTGGTGCTAAGGCTACTATAGTCCGTGCCACCAAGGCGAGGTCTGTTTTAGTTCGCATGGATGATTGTGGTGATGCAAACAAAGTGATTGGGTGGCAGGGACTACGCGCTCAAGGCTTACAAGCGAGGCTAGCTCTGAAGAAGAAGCCAAGGCAGGAAGTCATGGACTTCAGCGGAACTGGTGAGATTTTTATGGGGCAGAATACCCGAGAAGCCAAACTCTATTTCACTGATCATCGATGACCTTCGGCCTCTTTTCTCCTCAGCGGGTAGAAATGGGTTGAGCAAGAATTGGGTGTTAGAAATGCACCCAACCGTTCGGTTCCTGCTCTTAGAAATGGAAAGCATAAATGGAGGATGGTGGAACATGTCCTTTAAAGACTACCTTGACGCCCCCCGATGCAGTAGATGTCAGGGCTATGGCCACACTAAGGCCAAATGCACAGTAGATGCTGTTGTCTGCATCTGGTGTGCCGCGAGTGGTCACACGATGAAGGAATGCCCAAAGAAAAAAGAACTAGATGGTCTGCTGTGCATTAATAGTCAACGAGCGAACACTCCTATTAGCCAACGAAAACACAAGGGGAGCAGCAGAGATTGTCCTGTGAACTTAAAGTGGGCTAATGAGGCAGAAAAAAGGCTTTCTATGAGTAGCTTTAACATTCTCCAACTCAACATGGGCCGCCGGCGCATCGTGGCAAACGAACTACGCGCTATCTCACAAAGATACGATATTATGGAAATCCAGGAACCGAGCTGGCGTGGAAACTTGGTCACGGGGTTTGGCCTCATTTCAAGGGTTATAGCCCTGAGCAGTAGAGAGTGGAGGCCCAGGGCTGCTATAGTAGTTAATAATCCGAACCTCGATGTGATGGATCTGGGGCAATATATAACGGCGGATTCCACAGCATGCTATGTCAGGTGGGTAGATGTCACCTTTACGCTGGTATCGGCTTACCTACCAAACAGCAATAATATTGACGATGACATAGCTGTCTTGGAGATGGTTACCGCTAGCTCTAGAAGCGTAATAATGTGCTCCGACACAAACTCCTGGAACACGATATGGGAATCCAGTCGAACAAATAGAAGAGGTGCTAAGCTTGAAGAGTTTATTGCGAGGAGCCAGCTAGTAGTATTGAATGAAACTTCTGCCATTCCTACATTTTCTTGTGTAAGGGGGCAGAGTTGGATTGATGTGACGCTGGCCTCGCACGTAATAGCAAACCGAATTATTGATTGGGTTCCCAGATCTGAGACGAGTTCCGACCATCGAGCTATAGCTTTCAAGCTTACAGAAGGTCCCGAAAGTTTCCACGGCATTGAGAAGGGGTACATAACCCAAGGAGCAAATTAGAATGCTTTCCGGTTAACGCATGGGTTAGTTCCATTCCGGTTAGTTGACGAGGAATGGGATGCGGCGGGAACGGTCCAACCCGATTACTTAGACTACCGAGTGACCAGAATCACAGACATTATTCGTGTCATGGCTAAGGAGTCTCTCTGGCACCGAAAGGCAAGGGCTCGACCTGTCCCATGGTGGACGCCGGCCTTGACTACCATGAAAAGAGAACTCTACAAGGCCTGGCAGTCATACCAGAGGTGTAGTTGTGATGAACAGCGCGCTGCCCTGACAAGTACAGATCTAAGGCCAGAGCATATCGACCGCACCTGGGGTCACGCAAGTGGAAATCTTTGGACGAATTCATCGTCGAGGAGTCCTCCAAGAATCCCTGGGGTATACCACATAGGGTGGCGTTAGGTAAGCCGACCCCGCTGTAGGTAATCTCAGTGTTGAAGCTTGGAGGTAACCAAGCATCTACTCTGGACGAGGCGTGTAAGATGTTCATCGAGGAAACCTACCCAAGGGATGACCCATCCCAAGGTAATGAAGAGGATAGATTCATAAGGGACGCCACGATATATCCACCTGGTACGGATTTGTGCCCACTGTGGGACATATGGGGTCTCCGTGTTGTTGTAGCTAAGCAAAGGACTGGTCGTGCTTCTGGTTTGGACATGATTGACGCGGTAATGTTAAACCATAGCATCCCCTACATTGAAGAAAAGCTGTTAGCGGTGTTCAATGATTCTGGATAGAGAACACTTTCCAAGAAGCTGGAAAATTGCTGAGGTTAAGCTCATTTACAAAGGAGGAGATAAGGATAAGCAGTTACCCAAGTCTTATAGCCCCATATGCCTTCTCCCCGTAGTAAGAAAAGTGTTAGAAACCATGATGGTCACGAGCCTACCACTAGTCTTCTCAAGAGCTAGCCATCCACGCCAGTACGGATCCACTAAAGACAGAGGAACCGTAGACGCCTTTGGTGAGAGTGCGCCGTGACGTTGAAGAGAGGGCGGAGAAGTATGTTATGCTCCTCCTGTTTGATATATCTTCTGCCTTTGATAGTGTGTGGTGGCCGAGCGTACTCCAGCAATTGCAAAAATGTGAGACCCCGAGCAACTTGTACGACCTCTTAAAGAGTTACCTTGAGAACAGAACGATAAAGATACGAGGCAACTTCAATGAAATCGAAGATACCATGGAAAGAGGTTGCCCTCAGGACTCTGTCCTTGGTCCTGCTCTGTGGAAATTGGTCTTTGACGAGTTGTTGGGGTGCTTGAAGAGGAGCGTTTCCCTGCCACAGCATATGTAGATGGCCTTGCTGTAGTAGTAGCGTCGAACAGCAAAGCCAGATTAAAAGATGAAGCTGGTCGGTGCGCCAACCTGATAGGAGCGTGGTGTGAGAAGAAGGAGTTGAAGATGGCTGCTGCCGGTGAAATAGGGATGGGATATCGATATCGATATTATCGAAATATCGATATTTTGTCTCCGATATCCGATATTTTGATATCGATATTCAGTAACCGATAATATCGGAATATCGATATTCAGTAACCGATAATATCGGAATATCGATATTCAGTAACCGATAATATCGGAATATCGGTTTCTAAAAAAAAAAAAAAGGTCGCACCTTAATAGTTGTAGTCTAAACATGTATAGGGTCATATATTCATATTATTTAATCCAAATATCAATATTTGCTAAAGAAAATGTTAATTATACTATTTTGATATTTAATATTGATAATGTCATATTCATTTCGAAAATTTTTTATTTCTAACGTTAGCAACAATATTCCGATATTATTTTATACAGTATTCTAATATTATTTTATT